>NC_058040.1:19052447-19119947 GCF_019176455.1 Solea senegalensis
TACTACTACTACTACTACTGTACTACTACTACTACTGTACTAACATAAAAGTGATAAAGAACGCCTCAGTAAAGTCTTTGTTATTAACACGACTGCACAGCTTCACTATACTACAACTACTACTACTACTGTACTTTTTCTTTACTACTGTACTACTACTACTGTACTACTACTGTACTAACATAAAAGTGATAAAGAACGCCTCAGTAAAGTCTTTGTTATTAACACGACTGCACAGCTTCACTGTACTACTACTACTACTGTACTACTACTGTACTACTGTACTATTACCCTGTACCAGCCACTGTTCTACTACTACTGTACTACTTCACTACTACCGTACTCACACTAAAATACTACTACTACTATCGTACCAAATCAAAATTACTCGTACTACTATCATTACTACCGTAATTAATGCACCATCATCATCACCGTACCGTAATCATCATTTTACCACTACCGGCAATTACCGTACTATTACTAATTGTACTCATCAGTACTCCGTCATCATCGTACTCACCACTACCGTACCACTACCACCGTATCACCACCTGTACCATCGTACTACCACCGTACCATTATCATCACTACCGTACCAATTACCACTACTACTGTACTACCACTACTGTACTACTGTACTACTACTACTGTACTACTACTACTGTACTACTACTACTACTGTACTACTACTACTACTACTGTACTACTACTACTGTACTACTGTAGTAAAATAAAAATGATAAAGAACGGCTCAGTAAAGTGTTTGTTATTAACACGACTGCATAGCTTCACTGTACTACTACTACTACTGTACAACTACTACTACTACTGTACTAAAATAAAAATTATACTTCTGTACTACTATTTATTAATCCCCTTAGGGAAAGTATTCCTCTGCATTTGACCCATCCTAGAATTAGGAGCAGTGGGCTGCTACACTGAGTAACGCCCGGGGAGCATTGGGGGTTGGGTACCTTGCTCAGGGGTACCCCAGCCCTTTTTGGCCGGGTGGGGATTTGAACCGTACTACTGCTACTACTATACCCAGAACACATAGAAGAAGTCTTGGAAAGAAATCCCAGTGATAGAAACAGTGGACTGACTGAAGAAGTGGATCCAAGTGTAGAAGAAGACAGAAGATGCTCTTGGAAGAGCTGGGTCTTCAAGAGCTTCTTGACAATGGACAGGGACAGTCATCCCTGTTCTGGTCTGGATTGTCTTGAGACGTCAATCCTTTGGAGCAGTCGACAGGTACCATGAGGCTTTACGAGAGCATTTAAGTCAGTGGGAGCAGACCCATGGAGCACTTTGTAGGCTAGCATCAGCGGCTAAGGGTAACCAGAGGAGCTCAATGGAACGTTCTGGACCGTCTGTAGCGGTTTCAGGTCGGGAGGCCTGTTAGCAGGGCGTTGCAGTAGTCTGACTAACCAATCCACTTTTATAAAACCCATTTTTAAACCAGAGGGTGAACCAAAGTGCAGTAAACAAGATACGAAATCAACAATGTCAACAACAAAAACAGTTTTTGTGTTGGCGGTGTTCTTGGCCACTATTTCAAAGACAGTTAGGAAGAAAAAAATAAAATAAAAAGGTTTTATGTAACTCAAATATTACATATTTTTTCCAGAAATATAATATATTTTGTATATTTGTAATTGAATGGGTTTGGAAGAGTCAGTGGGCGTGACTACTATTACTGAGGAGCCGCTCAGACCTGGTGTTGTGGCGTGTTCCGCTCACATCAGAAGTGGGAACTGGGAGTGACGTATCTCAGGCTGCGGTCCGAACAGCGTCAGAAAGACACTCTTGGACACGTGTGGCGTCAAAATAAAATCCCACGACAGTTGCGTCATCTTGACTTACGTTTGCAGCCGAATCGTCCGCAGCTTTTGTTCCTCCCTCCTCCGGTAAGTCCGGCGCCGTCGGGACTGAGACGGGCAGCAGAGGAGAGCGAGCCTTACCGGCCTGACCCAGAGAGGCCGTCTTCACCTGAGGCTTCGGGAGACTCGCACCTGAGGGAGACAGGGACGAGTTCTGGTTTCAAAATGTGAGAAAATGACAGTGGAGGGACAGCAAATTATAACTTAAGACACAGAACCGTCGCAGTAACCTATGATTTTTGTCAATTTGAAAGCCGCGATTTGACAACGGTGAGGATTACGTTCATTTTGTAGCTGCTAACGTTAAAAATCTCAGCGCGTGTTAGACAAACACTGCGTTTCCTGACAGATGCTGTTTGATATTGATGTTTATGTGACAGGAACAGTTTCATCCGAGAACACAGAGCTGATATTGATCAAACTAAATGACGTGTTCACATGCAGCTAAGTGAATCATCAAACAGGAAACAGATCTGAGGTTTGACCCATTAATCCATCCATCCATTCCTGAACAATGACCGTGTCCTCCATCAAACGTCGTCCAAACAAAGACTTTGAATTAATGTCAATCAACAATTGGACAAATGAACGAGTTAATTAACCAACAAGTTGAATTTAAACTGTTGCTTCTTCTTCTTCACGAGCGAGAAGTGAAGTGAAAACACCAGGGAGGAGGAAACACAGGAGACATGAGAGCGATGTCTGGGGTTTTTCCTGCTGTCTGATTCTGTGAATAGCTGCCTTGTGTTTGCTCCTGAGGCTTCACTGCCAACACTTTACACACACACACACACTGTGCTCCTTCACTCGCTGATCAATAACTTCTATTCTCCTCCTGGGACAGTTTTCACATCAGAGAAACTCATCTTTTCTTCTTAGAGTCTGAACCTGAGAAGACGTGAGCGTCAGGTAAACGTCTGGTTTCGATGTGTTTGTATTTGCTGTGTGAGATTTAAACGTCGTAACCGTCCAATT
This sequence comes from Solea senegalensis, assembly GCF_019176455.1. NCBI lineage: Eukaryota > Metazoa > Chordata > Actinopteri > Pleuronectiformes > Soleidae > Solea > Solea senegalensis. Next base: position 19,055,306 of record NC_058040.1, read on the forward strand.
TTTCTTTATTTCTTCAAAAGTTTCTCCACAGTTTGAACAATGACAATTTTTGTGAAAGGTTGTGCGAAAAAGAAATGTGAACGTGAACACAACATGACTTTTTCTTATGTTTTTTAAACAACTGCAATGAACTACTCTGGTATTTCAGCAAAATTGTGATACAGGGATATGGTGTTTGTCGATGTTGGCTGCTTGTATTGACTTACATTGGTATTTTACATCTTTTTCATGTTGTTCTGATGAAGAAACATCATCTTGTTCTTCGCTCATCCCAACTCAGCTGCTCACCTAGCAGCTTAGCAGCTAGGCTAACTGATGTGTTCGTCACATTCTGCTTTTCAGGTGGTCGCTAGTCACAGGAGACGTCGCTGTTTTCTTCTTCTGATGAGCAAAAACATCATGAATGTAGGCCGAGCTGCACTCACAGCGCCCCCTGCTGTTACTCCTAGTGCTTCTCCACTGTATATTTTGAACTCTAGTTACTAGATTCCAATTGGTGATTGACTAGTTGAATACCAAAGTAGTTATTGCATGAACTGTTCATTTTAAAATGTCCATCAAAACGTGCACGAGCAGCGGCCGGGGCGTTCTTACGACCACATGAGCGATAAAAACTAAGCCACTGGGATTCGTACTACATCGAAATAAAAGCCAAACTTCCCCCAAAAATACTGACAAAGAACTTGTGTGGACGAAGGACTGTCTGTGCGTCCGCTGTGCTGCGGATTCACAACGTCCATCTTTGTGAAATCTCAGTGTGAAGAACTGGCTTCGCTCTCAGAATGTGAAGGATCCCACTCATCAGCTGGGCTTCATGATGTAACATCCTTGAAATTGAGAAGCGAGCGAGCGTCACACATTAGAAACAGAAAGACTGGAGTTGAGTCTGAGCGTCGAGCAGCGACATAAACATAAAGACGCGGCGATGTCGCTGCTTTTATGCTCCACACTTTATGGATTCTTGTAAAAAAAAAAAGAAGCAAAACCTCTGCAGTCGACCAACTCATGTTTTAATGGTTCAAAAATGGAATTACACGGGTTGTAAAGTTTGTGAACTTCCCTTTTCCCCAATCAGTCCACTGGAAAATCTGTCTGTGAGCCAGAGGATTCATGTCCAGGACAGTTTAAATCAAAAGAAGTGAAAAGAAAGAAAGTTTTGCCACAGTTTTTGACGACTGACGTCGTCGTTGTCGCTCAGATTGTCGAGAGTAAAGCCGTCGCACACCAATCCCGCTCACACCGCTCACACTGAAGGTGTTTTCACTCTTTAACCTTTGTGGTAGACAATAACAGACAGATGGTTCAGAGCAGAGTACATTTTCAAAAGCCTTTGTCCCTTTTCCAAATGGTCTCTAACAAAGCTTTTCCAGATGGTTGTGAGTAACAAACCATCTGCTGCATGGAGTTCATCTGCAGAGAATCTGGGAATCAAACGCTCGCACTTCAACGACCTGCGCAGGTTATTTCACCGTTTTCCATCTGTCGTGTGGACTTTACAAGGACTCAGGACTCTCAGCCGACCTCGCTCTGACTCGCGTCGACGTCGCTGCCAGCTTCCTTTTACAAAATGAGGCCTGAAACCAAAATGTGCTTGTATGACTTCTGCTGTCAGAGCCGATCCAAAGTGAACTCGGCTCCGGAAGAGAGAGAAAAAGCACAATGAGCAGCAGCAGCAGCAGCAGCAGCAGCAGCAGCAGCAGCAGCAGCAGCAGCAGCAGAGACGCGGAAGCAAAGGTTACAGTGGAGAAAAGCCATAAAAGAGGGTTTTTCACAGTGTCTGCTTCACCCTCCAGGGATTTGTCAGAGAGTGAGTGAGTGAGGGAGGTGTGTGGAGGTGGAGGTGTGGAAGAGCGGCTCATCTGCTCACAGAGGTGGATATATTTACCAGAAAAACCTGAGTGAAGGTGTGAAACGCCTGCTGGGGTTCAATTCAGCGCGTCTGTCTGTTTGTGCTGGGTCGAAGGCAAAGATGGAGAGATTTACAGCCGCGGGGGGCGGGTGCAGATGGAGGGGGCGGGGGTTATTGATCCCGAGGACAGTTTGAGGTAAAAACAGTTGAAGATGAAGAGTCTTCCAGGAAACACTGGAGTCTCCAGAGGGAGACGGACGGCGTCTCGTCCGCAGCGAAATATCACACGTCCATTTCTGCGTCTAATGACTCATTTGTGGACAAAGGTAAAAAAAGTGTTCTAATGTAGATATAGAACAAGCAGAGAGTGTAGATTGATTTGCAATAACACTAGAATACATTTATCCACACGTCATAAACGCTACATAAGCAGACGTAGTCTTCTGCTTTGCTGCTTGAAGCCAAACAGGAAGCAAGAATATATTCAAACGCCACCAGGGGGCGACTGCAATGACTGCACGACCTCACTTTGAATGGAAGTCTGTAAACGTCATTTATGAGTCACTTTGTTTGGCAGGGGAAGGTTGTGTGTGTGTGTGTGTGCGTGTGTGTGCGTATTTCTGGTTGCTTTGATGGATCGTACTAACTCTCCGCTGTTTCCCTCTCTCTATGTCTCTCTGTCGTCGCCACAACAATCCAATTACACCACGAGAACATCTCATTCCTCTCGCCCAGAGAGTCATTCAGGCTCCGATAAACACACCAACGAGACCAACAATGAACATCGAGCTCCGCTGCTCTCAGGTCTGTTTCACTCTTTTGATAGAGTGATGGAGGAGGAAGGGAGTGTGAGTGTGTGTGTGTGTGTGTGTGTGTGTGTGTGTGTGTGTGTGTGTGTGTGTGTGTGTGTCACGGGGGTTCGGTGAAAGTCCAGCCCGATTGTTGCCGCAGGCTCGCTATTTTGGAGCGAAAGGTTTCCATGAGCTGAAAATCAATGTTAATCTGAGGCCACCTGGGCGTGTAAACAGAGCCATAATGGAAGAGTGTACACACACACACACACAGACACACACACACACACACACACCGGGGTCATCTGAACCGCAGGCGAGTGTTTTGTTTTCTGTTCACATTTCTGCAGGTGATCAGAGAGAGAATGACAGGATGATCCGCAGAGGGAGGGAGGAGAGGAGATGAAGAAGGATCTGACAGTATGAGAGCACACACACACACACACACACGTATGAAAAGGAGGATGAAAGAATGAAAGAAAAGGGGAAGAAGATGGAGAGGGAATAAGGGAATAAGACGTTCTTCCCTCCAGTGTTTGGAGAATCCAGGACGGACCAAAGACAGAAAAAGAAAAAGGCCGGTGGCAGAAACGTCATATGTTCAGGAAACGGATGAAAAAAAGAACAACAAAGAAGTGTGAAGACACAGATGTGTACACACACTCTGTCGTTACTGTGAACGTTATTGTCCTGTTCAGTGAGCTCTTAAAGGCACAGTCAGCGGCACAACAACACAACGTGTCAAAACTACACATAATCCTGGATCTAGTGCTGTCAGGACCTCACACAACCGACGTAAACTTGGTGCACATGTACTCACTGGACTGTGGTAACATGGAGGTGTAGACCTTCGGGTCGATCGTCCCCATGGGTGGCGGCACCAGCGGGTTGGTGAAGCTCCGTAGCGGATGTGTGGGCCGGACACAGGCCGTCGGGATGGTCCGACTGCTCGCCGCCTGCGCCTCCTCCACGGCCACGGCCGCGGACGGAGCTCCGGGGACCGGACCCACGCCCACACCGGGCACGTGCTCCACGGGTGGAGCGGAGGAGCCTGGGAGGAGCGGAGGAGCCTGCTGTGGCGGAGGCTGCTGCTGGAGGAGAGGGGTGGCCGAGGCGTCCGAGGGCATCACTGGAGCAGACGAGGACAGAGACACAAAAGACACAAACGTCCAGTTAGTCTGAGCGAGAGAAAACCATCATGTGAACAACACGCAGAGTGAAAACGCTTGAATTATCTGGAACAAGATCCTGTTTGAGGCAGAAAATGTACCAGCGCGTAAATAAATGACTAACAGAAACTGTTAATGTAAAAATGATGCTCTGTGTTAACCTTTACATCGTGTTGTGACCCCATTATTATATAGAGACACAACTAAACTGTATCATTATTAAGGTACATTATTTTCTGCCAGATTATGTGGGATTATGTCATGTTATGTTGTGACAGGTGGCACGACATGGGAGTATTTGTGTGAGATAATGTTTTCCAAGGACTGAGATGGTCTTTGTGTCTTAACGTCACCTGAAAGAGATTTGTGTCACTTTGTAAACCACGCACACACACACACACACACACAGACACGCATGTTCGACATTCATGACATGAGGGGACATTGCATTGACTTACATTCATTTCCTGGAGACTTACTCTAACCATAACCACAATTACTACTGGCCTACTCCTAATCCTAACCCTAACCCTAATCTCAATCTCATCCTAACCTTAAAACATACCTTCACCTTAAAATGTAGTAATTTACGTTATGGGGACTTGCTTTTGTCCCCACAAGGAAGACAAGTCCCCATAATGTGACTGTGTAAACAGGTTTAGGTCCCCACAACATTAGTAATACCTGGACACACATGACACACACACACACACAGACACACACCTACACACACAGACACACACACACACACACACTGCTGCCTCGATCACTAAGTTCAATGTCTTATTTTGTCTCTTCAGTGTTTGAAGTCCTGATTGACCTCAGTGACACCAAGTGACTCATCAGTGGACTTTGGTGTGAGAGAGTGAAAGTCTCCAGTGTTGTGACAAACACGCCTCTGTGTTAACTGTGTTTTCAGCATGTATGACATCAACGTGTTCACACACACACACACACACACACACACACAGACACACACACACACACACACTGCTGCCTCGATCACTAAGTTCTAATGTCTTATTTTGTCTCTTCAGTGTTTGAAGTCCTTCGTTCAGATTGACCTCAGTGACACAAAGTGACCACACGAGGCAGCAGAGGACCAGCAGCTCATCAGTGGACTTTGGTGTGAGAGAGTGAAAGTCTCCAGTGTTGTGACAAACACGCCTCTGTGTTAACACGGAGTGTGTTTTTCAGCATGTATGACATCAACGTTTCTCCATTACCATAGTTACTGAAAGTGCGCGCACACACACATACACACACACACACACACACATTTTCAAATGACAGATTTCAAATGACTACTTTAAAGATTAAAGACACTCTTAAGTGGAACAGGAAGAAAAAGGTTTCAACCTTCAAGAAAGAGTTGGTTGAGTGAAGTTTTGACTTTGTCCTTCAAAAGCACCTGAATAAAGTTTCCCCCACAAAAAAAGCCCAATATGTTATAATATGAGTCTTATTTTGTGTATCACAGACACACACTTTCACACTGAAGTGAGCAGGTGTAGCTGGGACTGTTTGTGTTATCGCTAGTGAAAGAGAATAAGTCGTATCCCAGGGTTGTTGTGTAGTGGTAAAAAAAACACATCCTAAACGGAAACCTCTCTCTAACGTCTGTTTCTGAGAATTGTATACATTGTAACGTCGCGTTACAGCACCACACACAGGCCTGGCGTGTGTACTGCAGCGCTGTGGACAACAAAGAAGTTTGTTGTTAACAAGAGAAACTTGGTAGAGTTGTGTTTCTGTGTGAATGAGACCCAGGAGCCTCCGTATCTGTTTTTCATTACATCTGCTTCACTTCTGTCCCACCTCATCCCCTCATCCCCTCATCCCCTCATCCCTTCATCCGCTCCGTGTTTTTCCGACAGTGATCCGGCCTCCCAGCGGCTCGGCTAATTCAATAACACCGACGCTTCTCCAGGTCTCCCTGCTGTTGTTAAATCACCGATACAAGCCGACCAGGAATCAGCCAATTACTGAATTATTGCTCCCAATCATGTCGTTTAGCATTTGGCTTAAATATAAACAGGAAAGGGAAGAGCGACGGGGGAGAGAGAGAGAGAGCGCAGGGAGGATTAAAGCGCTGACGTGTGAAAGCCCTAAAGGTTAATGTGGTAATCTATGAGATTTACATTTAATAAATGTCTCTTGTGTTGATATTTATGACTGAATAAAGCAGCACAGCAGTGATTACGGCTCCATAATGAAACTATTATCACATTTGTTGTGTATTTGTGGCAAAACCGACGGCTGAGCTGCACATTTGTCTTTAGAATGAATTTATTACCACGCTACATGCAGCAGATTTACTTACAGCCCGTGAAGTGCATTTGTTAAATTAAGACTTTCATTAGTTTTAACGACGTCGCGTTGTAATCAAGTATGTGTCGATAAACTGCTGAGTCACTTCAGTGCTGTTAATATTATTAAAGATCAATTTAAAAACACCACTGAATATGATTCAGTCTTTAGTTTTTACATTTAAAAAAAAAATAAAAATAATGATAGCGTTATTTTACTCATTGTGTTGTCTATGATTTTCATTTTAAAAATTTACTGGCATGGCTTGCTAGTTAGCAAAGCTAATATCTGACATCTGTGGACACGTTGATATGTTTCTACGTATAAAGTGTCACAAAATGTGTTTATCAAATGGACTAGCTTTGGTTCTGGGTTAGTAAACCAAGCTATAATGCTAATTATTAGCACATTTGGCGTCTCTGGACACTTTGATATGATGCTAATGCATATAAAGTACCACACAATGTGCCTTTTCATTTAAACAGTGTATTAGCTTTGCTTGCTAGTCAGCGAAACAAGCTATAATGCTAATTATTAGCACATGTGATGTCTGTGGACACTGGAGGAAATGATGTTTTTTATGTATACATAACATATCACAAAATGTTTCATTGTTTTTCATTTTAAAACTTGACTAGTTTTGCTTGCTAGTCAGCAAACCAAGCTATAATGCTAAATAGTAGCGTGTCTGGTGTCTGTGGACACGTCAATATGATGTCTTTATGTATAATGTGTTAATGAAATGGGCAAGATTAGCTTGCTAGTTAGCAAATCTAGCTATGACGCTAACATTAACCACTGAAAATGTGTTGTGTGGAAACTGGAATACGCTTGTTTCAGGAACACTGGAGGGATTTTTCCCTTTTTCTTGTAATTTAGTCACATTTTAAGAGCATTATCGCTCCCTCTCATTAGCTTTAGCAGGACGAGCAGCAGCAGCAGCAGTGTTAGCGTTGTCGTACCTGTCGTGTATCCTCTGTCCACAGTCAGACTGGGGAAAGGCATCGGTCGCAGGCTGAACTTGTTGTGCGTGAAGCTGCAGGACGGCGACGGCAGAATCCCAGGATACTGAGACGAGTCCAGAGCTGGTACTGGGATGGCACTGACCACCGCTGCGACAGAAACACAGACACAAGTCAGCTCTTCTTCTTCTTCTTCTTCTTCTTCTCCTCCTTCTGGATGCACCACTGGAGATTTCTCCTCTCTGAATTATTCATTAGGAAAATCCTCCCTTTATTGCAATCTGCAGTCTCACCATTAGATGTCACTCATTCTCACACAGTGGACATTTTAAAGGGAATCGACAAAACAATATGTTGCAGTGAGATCAGTTAAAATGAGCTTTAAAACCACACACACAATCATACAAAGAGAAAGTTCTGCAGCAGTAAAGAGAGACGTGTTCATCATCATCATCATCATCATCAGTAAATCAGTCGCTCAGAGCAGGAACAACACACAGCACAGAGGTCATCATGTGACCTTCAGAGGGAAACTGCAGGGAGTCTGAGCTGACACTGATTGTTTGTGTGTCTGTTGTTTGTGTGACTGATGTTTGAGTGACTAATGTTTGTGTGTCTGTTGTTTGTGTGACTGATGTTTGTGTGTCTGTTGTTTGTGTGACTGATGTTTGTGTGTCTGTTGTTTGTGACTGACTGTTGTTTGTGTGACTGATGTTTGTGGACTGATGTTTGTGTGGACTGATTTTGTGTGACTGTTGTTTGTGTATCTGATGTTTGTGTGGACTGTTGTTTGTGTGTCTGTTGTTTGTGTGTTGTTTGTGTGACTGATGTTTGTGTGTCTGTTGTTTGTGTGTCTGTTGTTTGTGTGACTGATGTTTGTGTGACTGATTTTTGTGCGGACTGCTGTTTGTGTGACTGTTGTTTGTGTGTCTGTTGTTTGTGTGACTGATGTTTGTGTGACTGATTTTTGCAGTGACTGTTGTTTGTGTGACTGTTGTTTGTGTGTCTGTGTGTTTTGTGTCTGATGTTTGTGTGACTGTTGTTTGTGTGTCTGCTGTTGTATGTCTGTTGTTTGTCTGATGTTTGTGTGTCTGTTGTTTGACTGATGTTTGTGTGTCGTTGTTGTTGTGTGTGACTGATGTTTGTGTGACTGTTTGTATGTCTGATGTATGTGTCTGATGTTTGTGTGTCTGATGTGTGTGTCTGTTGGTGTATGTCTGATGTGTGTGTCTGATGTTTGTGTGTCTGATGTGTGTGTATCTGATGTTTGTATGCCTGTTGTTTGTGTGTCTGATATTTTGTGTCTGTTGTTTGTGTGACTGATGTGTGTCTGATGTTTGTGTGTCTGATGTTTGTGTGTCTGTTGTTTGTTTGTCTGATGTGTGTGTCTGATGTTTGTGTGTCTGTTGTTTGTGTGTCTGATGTATGTGTGTCTGATGTTTGTGTGTCTGTTGTTTGTTTGTCTGATGTGTGTGTCTGATGTTTGTATGTCTGTTGTTTGTGTGTCTGATGTGTGTGTGTCTGATGTTTGTATGTCTGTTGTTTGTGTTGATGTTTGTGTGTGTATCTGATGTTTGTATGCCTGTTGTTTGTGTGTCTGATATTTTTGTGTCTGTTGTTTGTATGTCTGATGTGTGTGTCTGATGTGTGTGTCTGATGTTTGTGTATCTGATGTTTGTATGTCTGATGTGTGTGTCTGATGTTTGTGTATCTGATGTTTGTATGTCTGTTGTTTGTGTGTCTGATGTTTGTGTGTCTGTTGTTTGTGTGTGTCTGATGTGTGTGTGTTCTGATGCTGTTCTGATGATGTTTTGTGTCATGCCTGTTGTTTGTGTGTCTGTCTGATATTTTTGTGTCTGTTGTTTGTGTGACTGATGTGTGTGTCTGATGTTTGTGTGTCTCTCACATCCTTTCATGCTGGAGCTACTATACGTTCCATTTGTGGTCAGAACTCAGATTTCCAGCTTGGAAAAGTCGGGACAGACTCACTGACCCCTGACCCCTGACCCCTGACTTCCTGCTCTGACGAGGTTCATCTGAGTGCATTGGTCTCTGATTAGTCAGAGATTGTCGTCACTGAAGAGTCATGAACAAGAATTTAGAATTCTTGGACCTTTGGACCTTTACATGTATTTCAACATCTGTCAAATTCAACCCTAATAAATGAACTCCCATCATTCTGAGGTAGAATATATATATATATCTATTGTGGTTGTTTTAAGGTTTTTTTAAAGGGCAAAAATGACTGTAATTGATCAACCAGAACTGATTTGTTGATGAAATCGATAAATTTAAAGACAGAAACAACCTTTATAGTCACAAGGTAGGAGCTGCAATCAATATCTAGCAACAGAAAAGGTGCATCGTTCTGATCTGATTGGTCCTTTAGAGTTGTGAGTGGGCTGAAATCTGTCATTAATAACATTGTGAGGTTTGTGGCTGTGAGTGAAAACGTGCATTTGACTGGTTACGTCGGCTCATGAAAGGTTACTCATCAAATCAATTCCAGTACAAAATACGGATTTGGGCTCTAAGACATCAAGGACTGACATTTGAGCTTCTGTACAATCACATTTTCAGGAGGAATTGAGGTTTTTAGCTTCAAGGTAGCGGCTGCAGTCAAATTTCTGGTGAATGGAAAGTAGATATTTTACTAGTTATTTTGGATCATTACAGGTTTCAGAACAAGTAAAAAACCAGAAATGAGCTGTGAAAACCAACTGTCAGACATTTAAATATTCATATAATCATTTTACGGCGATGAATTAACGATGACCGGTGGAATGTCTTTGATCCTGTCGACGAATATCTGGATATTTTTGTGAGAAAAAGCCGAGAGAGAAACAGACGAGGAGTTTTCGTCTGTGAAGCAAGAGGTTTGATTCCACTACAGCCTGATCAATACGAGCATTGACTGAAGAGTATTGATACTACGGACAAAGCCAGGCTGTGATCAGCAGCTTTAGGCGCCGCACGCATGTGTGTGTGTGTGTTATTTACTGTACATGTGCTGCGATCGTTTAAAGAGAAGAAGGTTTGATCACCTCAGCGAGACGAGCAGAGATGAGCAAGTCTGATCAATGCTGCGTATTGACGACTCTGGTGCAGCGAGCTAAAGGTCAGAGGTGATCTCTCGCTCACTCTGTGTCTGTGTGTGTGTGTGTGTGTGTGTGTGAGAGAGTGACAGAGATGATAAAGGCACGAAAGGAAACATTTTGAGTGACACAAAGTTAAATCTATCCCAAAGAAGACCTTTATAGATCTGTATAGAACAAATCAATAATCAACATCAGATCTGGATGAAACCTGGTATGATGGTAGCGTGTCTGATCCTGCATATACGTACCAAATTTGGTTCAGATTAAACAATGTTTTACAGAGATATGATAAAGAAGTTTTACATTTTTGCCCATTGAAAGATATCGGGATTTCTCGGAAATTTTATCACGTTTTGCGACGTCATCATTCGGTCGATTGTTACCAAACTTTAATGCGAACTTACTCGGATGATCTCCGACCCGTCACAAAAAATTCACATTGATCCATCACAAAACTGTAGACAGGAAGTTGCTAACAGAAAGACAAACGTACAGATAAACCATGACGTCATCACCTTCATCACAGAGGTAAAAATATGGAAGAGACAAACATGAAGTGATGCAGAGAGAGGAATAAACAGTAAAACAGGGATCTGTGACTATAAGAAAGATCCAAAAAAGGTCAAATAAAGAAATAAAAGTGGGCAGAAGGACAAACTGACAGCAAACGTAGCTGTGAGAGAGACAAGAGACAGACTGGATTAAAGGTCAGGACGAAAAACACAAAGACCAAACAAAGAAGCTGAGATGAAAGTGATGGAAACGAGAGATTCTGAGAGCGAGGGAAACAGAGGATAAAGAGAGGAGATGGTCTGCAGAGATAAATAAGTGACGAGGCCTCGAGACACGCAGCAGAACCTTCAGCTAATCACACGCGACATAACGGGAAAATACTCACTAACCTCAGATCAGAAGGAGCAGAAACATTGTTTTTCTGATGTGTTGTGTTGTTAAACACACACACACACACACACACACACACACACACACACACACATCACTGGATTCACAGGCACTTAGAAGAGTGTGTGTTGGAAGTGAGATTAAGGTTTAACTAATCCAGGTTTCAAGTTCACAACTCAGAGGACTGATGTGTCATGTGATCAGGAGACTCTGGACTGATGTTTGACCAGCTCATCTTGAAAAGGACCAGGCTTTTATTTTGAAAAAAAACAAGTGGAAACCGTTCATTACAAAGAATTAAAGTCTGGTTTCCTGGATGAAAGGTCTCGTGTGAAGCCTAAACGTCACGTGACTTACGCGTGTTGCTCGGTTGTGAGTCCATGGGAATCATCATTTTCCCGCGAGTTCCCCTCCTGGCAGCCAGGGAGCGCTCCAGAGTGGAGATACTGCTGGAAACCTCGTCAGCGTCGGCTGCTGCAGAAACAGAGATTATTATTTCTTTTTCTTTCACATTAGTTCTGCTCATTACGGCGCGTCAGGCTTTTCCTTCACGCGGCTGATTTAATTACACGTTAATGGCTGAGGTTAAATAAAACAGCGAGAAGCACAAAAGTGAAGAAAAGACACTTCATGTTGCCAGGCAACAAAGACATTCAACTGTTGCTCCTTTACCCGAGTGGCTGCTCTTGCTGCCGATCTGGCTCTCTGATTGGCTGTGAGCGACCTGGGGGAGGTCCTGGCAGGACTGGATGGGCGAGTCGCGTCCAGAGGGGGCGACACTGGGCGCCTTCTCGATGTTCTTCATCTCCATTTCCTCGTGGTGGATCCACAGGTCAGGAGGTCGCAGGTCCTTCTGGCTGCCCTTTCTCTTACTGGCGCTGTGGCTCGCTCGCTTCCTGCACGCAGGGCGAGAGACACGGGGAGCGGGAGTGAGCGGGAGGGAGCGGGAGGGAGCGGGAGGGAGCGGGAATGTCCGACGTTCCCAGAATGTTACTGTTTCATCTCCATGTCCTCGAGAAGCTCCAAATTCTACTTCTAATCTCAAATCATATATACAAAGACAGTTTTTTCTGACTTTGGGTAAATTTTTACGATTTATTGTGAAAATGTAATAGTTTTGTGTAGATTAACAATAATAACAATAATAATAATGATAATAATGATGACGACGGAAGTCTCACTTCCTCTGCTGAGCCGAGGAGCGCCGCGTGCAGATCAGAGCCACGATGACGACCACCACCACGGTGACGGCGCCCACGGAAACCACGATGATGACCAGGAGGTTGCTGTTCTTCTGCGGCGTGGCGCTGCCGTGAGGAGGACGCATCTGACCAACGGGAGACTCTGACAAACAGAGGACAAGAGGACAAGAGCGGGTGGGTGAGGACGAGCTGTCGGACACGGACGCATCAAAAATATACACATAAACTAGAGTGTGAATGTGTGAAGGTGTGAAGGTGTGAAGGTGTGAATGGGTGAATTGCAAACACTGTGTGGTGTTTGAGTGGTCGAGGTTCAGCTGATACTAACATGTGACGTCATCAGTGAAAAAGACTTCAAAATTAAAAATTCCAAAATAAATAAATAAAATTATAAAGGTTAAATATAAAATAACATGATTCAGTGTCTTTTTGATATTAATAAAATAAATAAATAAATAAATGTTTTAACACAAAACCAAAAACCTGTGAAATAAAAATGGAGACTGGATTCACCGGACTGAACTGAAGCAGAAGCTGTGTGTGTGTGTGTGTGTGCGTGCGTGTGTGTGTGTGTGTGTGGCTAAAGGGAGAAAGGGGAATTGATGACATGCTCATTAACTTGACCTTGAGACACACACACACACACACACAATTCTCAGCCAAACAATTACATTTTTTTTTTAGTTTGCTTATTAAGATCATTTAAAAAAAAGTATTTTTGAATCAATGAGTTCATTTTTTTCTGAAAAAGAGAACATTTATATACGAAGAAAAAAAATCAAGAATTTTCAGGTCATTTTTCATGATCAGTTTTTCTGAATACATTTTTTTTGAAAAATGTTTTAATTATACAATTTTTTTCCGTATCAGTTTTTCTGAATGAAGGAAGAAAACCGAGAGTCTGACACTAAAAATGTGTCGCTGCGACCAAATGGTGTGAAAATCGTCCTGAACTCATGTCGTCTGACCCCGACATAAGAAAGCTGTGTGTGTGTGTGTGTGTGTGTGAGAGAAGTTGTGTTTGCAGACTGATGTGTAGATGCGTGAAAAACATATTTTTAATCTCATCCCAATGACCCGTTTTCCTGCAGACACGTCAGTTCTGCCGCAAAGACTCCAGATGCTGCCAGCAACTTGTAGAACGTCTGATGTTTTTGATTTCCTACGAGCGGCAGCAGCAGCGGCAGCAGCAGCAGCAGCAGCATCAGCAGCATCAGCAGCAGCAGCAGCCGCAGCAGAGACTCACGTGTTTCATCCACGGTCTGTGTGTAATTTCACACATGGTTTGATGCAGTGACTTCATTAATCATTCAAATCTCCAGACGCAGCGACAGCATCTGAGAGTAAATAATGTTTCTAAACATGAAGACGAGAAAGTTTCCACCGACAGATGCCAAGTTTAACACAAACACACACACGCGCACACACACACACGCACACACACACGCACACACTGTCCTCAGCTAAAGATCTAAAGTGAAAAAAAAGTTGTGTGAAAAGTTCCACTGACGTCGATTTCTCCAGGTTTTTCATTTGAAAGTTAAGTTTGTTTTAAAATACAAAGAAATCCTAAGTATAAACTCTAAAAATTGGCCTCGTTAAATTAGAGAAAATTCACTTTAAGTAAACGTTTCTTACGTGACAGAATTTCTTTGCTTATGATCAGAAAAACTTTGCGAACATTTGGCCAGTTTTGTTTGAGTTTTTTTTTTCCTAATTTTAAGAGATTTTAAAGACTGAAAATGGCCAAATTTACAAATAAGTTTTCTAGCAAAACTGGCAGAATGTTTGACTTAAAACAACAACATTTAAATCAGATTAAGAATATTTGGCTTATTTCTACAAGGGCTTTTTTTACAGTGCAAAAAATAGATATTCAGTGGAAAAAAAAATGTCAGCAAGCAAGTTCTGCACGAGCATAATAATCTAATTTTAACTAAATCTGTCTAATTGATGTCACGATCACGTCATTGTGTTTCTGCAAATATTAGAAATCAAGTTTAAATTATTAAAATCATCTTAACCTTTTTTTTAATTAAAATATGAAATCATTTCTTTCTCCTTCTGAGATTCTGGTCTTTTTACGTCACATTTTTTAAAATGAGATTATTTTTTCGAGTGCCAAACATGTCGGCTAAGATTACTTTTATTTTTAGGCAAAAGAAGAATTAGTTTTTTCTCGATTTAAGGAACATTACAGTCTGAAAGTAACTAAATTTACAAGGCAGGTTTAAGGCAAATGTGTTGTTTGTTTTCAAAGCAGTCAGGCAGGTTTCCGGCTGTAACCATGGCGACCATAGTTACAGCCTGAGACCTGACGGGGACGAGTCTGTGGTGAATCGTTTTTCAAGCGCGAGGAAGCTCTGTGACGTTAAAGGTCCGACACGGCGTTAAAAATGAAATACGGCGAAGCTGATGAACGACGACTCGCCATAAACCTGCAGGAGGTCAGAGGTCGTGGGGGGGTTTCACTGAGGACACACGGACGTGCTCCACTGTCGTCCGATGGGTCACTAAATCACCGCCAGTTACAGACCCTGACCTCTGACCTCTTCTGATGCAGGAGGAGGAGGAGGAGGAGGAGGGGCAGAACAGTTTCTCTTGGAGGCAGTTAAAGTTACGAGCGTGATGTTTATAGGAGCGCTGTAAGAATCAATCTCCTGCCGTGCTGCTGATGTCGTGTCAGTGTTTCCTTCTGTTTTTAACTCAGTGTCCCGGATTATAATCTCATATGATGAAAGAGTTAAGAGTCTTCTACTCGTAAAGAAAAGGGAAATCTGCAAACTCTGTAATCAAGGTCAGATTGTTCTGTGGTCACATGACGGCGCCACCTGTGTTACAACAGCCACACAACAAATACAGTCAGTGGGAATGGATGGAACCAGCGATAGATACAACGATAGATAGAGCGATAGATAGAGCGATAGATAGAGCGTTAGATAGAGCGATAGATAGAACGATAGAACGATAGAGCGATAGATAGAACGATAGATAGAAGGATAGATAGAGCGATAGATAGAGCGATAGATAGAGCGTTAGATAGAGCGATAGATAGAACGATAGAACGATAGAGCGATAGATAGAACGATAGATAGAACGATAGATAGAGTGATAGATAGAACGATAGAACAATAGAACGATAGAGCGATAGATAGAACGATAGAGATAGAGCGATAGAATAGAGCGATAGAACAATAGAACGATAGGCGATAGATGAAATAGGCGATAGATAGAACTATAGAGTGATAGATAGAACGATAGATAGAATGATAGAGCGATAGATAGAACGATAGAATGATAGATAGAACGATAAAACAATAGAGCGATAGAGCGATAGATAGAATGATAGAGAGATAGAACGATAGATACAACAATAGATAGAGCGATAGATAGAATGATAGATAGAACGACAGAATGATCTTTCGATAGATAGAATGAAAGAACGATAGATAGAACGAAAGAACGATGGATAGAACGATAGATAGAACGAGATATATAGATATATAGAATCCATAGATAGAACGATAGATAGAATGATAGATAGAACGATAGAACGATGGATAGAACGATAGATAAAACGATAGAACGATAGATAGAACGATAGAATGATCTTTCGATAGATAGAATGAAAGAACGATAGATAGAACGAAAGAACGATGGATAGAACGATAGATAGAATGATATATAGAATGATAGATAGAACGGTAGATAGAATGATAGATAGAACGATAGAATGATGGATAGAACGATAGAAGAACGATAGAACGAGCAGATAGATAGAATGATAGATAGAACGATATATAGAACGATAGAAAGAACGATAGAAAGAACGATAGATAGAACGATAGATAGAACGATGGATAGAACGATAGATAGAACGATAGAATGATAGATAGAACGATAGATAGAACGATAGAACGAATGAACGAAAGAAGAACCGATGGAGTGAACGAGTGAACAGACGGACTGACAGATCAGAGTTTACCACGATGAGAGGAGGAAGACGAAGATAAAAACCTTCAGTGTGGATTCTTCATCATTACACAATCATCGTCTTCGTTCATGATCCTGTTATTTTATGAGATTAATAACAGTAATAATAATCAGGCGGAGCCACTCCCCCTCTGAGTGACACTCCCTGTGTGTGTGTGTGTGTAAATGTACCACGATCGATCAGCTGGTAACTTTTCTCACGTGGAGGAGATGAACCTAAAGCAGTGATTCCCCAAAGTCTGGGTCGGGACCCACAGATGGGTCACAGGAGAGTTTTAGGATAGATTTGTGTCTTTACAAAGTTCTGATTTCTTCTCTGGACCCGCCCACAATGGTTAGAGTGTCTCTGACACTGTTGGACTCACAGAACATTGGTTCCTAATAACTTGTATAAAAAGTAATAATAATCAGGTCAGAGTGAAACAGTTCATTCACGATTTAACAAATGTGTGGAATAATTTTCCAGGTTCATCAAATGTATTCTGTGTTTCTTTGTGTTCTCCTTTCTCGCAGACAATTAAATGACTTTATTATTTTATTAGGGTTCGAGCAACTTGGTTGCGCAAGAACCCTATTATAATCGCTAAGATTATTAGGGTTCGAGCAACTTGGTTGCAAGAACCCTATTGTAATCGTAAGAGTTATTAGGGTTCGAGCAACTTGGTTGCGCAAGAACCCTATTATAATCGCTAAGATTATTCTTATTATTATTCCTCCAAATGAATCGCGTTTTTGAGGCCTTTCCCATGCCCCAAAACTCACCAAATTTTGCAACCCCATCAGACCTGGTGTAAAATTACGTATATCAATGTTTCAAGGAATGTGCGTCAAAAAATGGAAGAGGGCGGGGCTAAAAACTGACGCAAAAAACTTCTATTAGGTCATCTGCTCTCTGGTTTAACGTACATGAACGAAACTTGGCACACATGTTCATGAGGTGGGGACGGTCAAAAAAGTCGATGACAACTTCCCTGTGAATCCTACAGGAAGGACGCCATCTTGGATTGCACGCCAAAACAGAGGCGATTTTGGCCATTTCGCACCATCGGTATTTGAACGAACTTGTCCCAGAGCTTACATGGAATCACGTTCAAACTTGGTGAGGTCACTGTGGACAAGTTGAGGATCTAAAGTTCCTGAAAACTTTTTAATAAGTATCATGGCGTACGAGAAAGGGGGCGTCAAAGTTGGTGAAAATTTAAGATTTTCGCCACACGCAACAAAACTCTTATAACTTTGCGATAGAAGGTCCGATCTTAACCAAACTTGTGGCGATTGATGATGGGCCCTTGCTGAAGAGGCCTATGCAAAAACTGTCAAGTTTGTAAACATCGCCTCCTGGTGGTGGCAGAAAATAAAAAAAAAAAGTTACTTTTACAATTTCGGGAATAACTTTTACAGAGATTATCGTATCAAACTCAAAATTGGTAAAAATCACCCAAAACACAAGGTAGATGATGCATGCTCAATATGATGGCGTAGAGTTACATGATGTTGCCATGGTAATGATGCAAAGTCGGATTTTTGCGACAAAAAAACAAACTGCTACAACTTTGCGAATCCTAGTCCAATCTGAACCAAACTTGCTAGGATTGATGATAGTCCAGCCCTGAAGACGTCTATATGAAAATATTCACTTTCAAAAACAGCACCCCCTGGTGACGGAGACAATATGACCTCTGGTATTTGAAGGAATTAATCCTAGAGTTCTTGTGCGATCACCTTTAAACTCGGTGAGGTCACTGTGAACCAGTTGAGGAGCTTAAGTTATCAAAAGTTTTTTAAAATGTCTCATGGTGTACGAGATAGGGGGCGCCAAAGTGGGTGTAAATTCCTATTTTTCACAACAAAAAGCAAAACTCTTATAACTTTGCGATGGAAGATCCAATCCCAACCAAACTTCCTATGATTGATAATGGGTAGTTGCTGAAGGCGACTATATTGCCGAAAACAATACATTTTGAAAACAGCGCCTCCTGGTGGTGGTAGAAAATACTACAAAAAAAAAACTGTTACAACTTTGCCAATCCTGGTCCAATCTGAACCAAACTTGCTAGGATTGTTGATAGTCTGGCCCTGAACAAACCTATGTGAAAATATTTCAAGTCAAAATCAGCGCCCCCTGGTGAAAGTGGACGGGCCAAAAAACTGCTCCACCCCCTAAAACCTGTGGTCCTGAGGAGCACGTTTAATGTACATGCACAAAACTTGGTACACGCGTTCCTTAGGTCACGCCGGTCAAAAAAGTCAGCGTAGCCTATGCTCTAAAACGAACAGGAAAGCCGCCATCTTGGATTGAAAGTAAATGCTTTGCTGATTTTGGCCATTTTGCACCAATGATATTTGAACAGATTTGTCCTACAACTTTCATGGGATCACCTTCAAACTTGGTGAGGTCACTTTGGACAAGTTGAGGATCCAAAGGTATCAAAATCTTTTCAATAGGTATTATGGCGTAAGAGTAAGGGGCCGGCAAAGTTGGTGAAAATTTTAATGTTTCGCCACAGGCAACAAAACTCTTATAACTTTGCGATAGAAGGTCACATCCCAACCAAATTACCTAGGGTTGATGATGGACCTTTGCTGAATAAGTCTGTGGAAAAACTGTACATTTTTAGCACAGCGCCTCCTTGTGGTAACAGAAAATCCAAAAAATAAACATTTCGGTAATAACTTTTACAGAGTTAATCGTATCAAACTCAAAAATTGGGAAAACATTCAAAACACATGGTCGATTATGCGTGCTTTATATGATAACAAATCGTTCAACGGTGTTGCCACAGCAACACTGCAAAGTCAGATATTTGTGACAAAAAACAAACTGCTACAACTTTACGAATCCGAGTCCGATCTGAACCAAACTTGCTCTGATTGATGATAATCTGGCCCTGAAGACGCCTATATGAAAATATTCTCTTTCAAAAACAGCGCCCCCTGGTGACAGCAGACACTATGACACCTGATATTTGAATGAACTAATCCTAGAGTTTTTATGCTATCACCTTGAAAGTTGGTGAGGTCACTGTGAACAAGTTGCCGAGCATAAGTTCCTGAAAGCTTTTTAAAATATCGCTCGGTGTACGAGATAGGGGGCGCCAAAGTTGGTGTTCATTCATATTTTTCACAACAAAAGGTGAAACTCTTACAACCCGTAAAACTTGTCCTCCTGAGGAGCACGTTGAATGTACATGCACGGAACTTGGTACTCACGCGTTCCTTAGGTCCAGACGGTCAAAAAAGTCAGCGTAGCCGAAGCTCTAAAACGAACAGGAAAGCCGCCATCTTGGATTGAAAGTACATTTTTTGCAGATTTTGGCCATTTCACACCAATGGTATGTGAACGCACTTGTCATAGAGCTTTCATGGGATCACCTTCAAACTTGCTGAGGTCACTGTGAACAAGTTGAGGATCCAAAGGTATCAAAATCTTTTCATCAAGTATCACGGCGAACAAGAAGAAGGGCGGCAAAGTTGGCGAAAATCACGATTCCTCGCAACACACAACAATCTCTCATAACTTTGCCATGGAAGGTCAGATATTAACCAAACAAGTGACAATCGATGATGGGCCCTTGCTAAAGATGTCTATGCAAAAACTGTAAATTTTGAAAACATCGCCTCCTGGTGGTGGCAAACGCTATGAAGTCTGGTATTTCGCAACACACAACAAACTCTTATAACTTTGCGATTGAAGGTCAGATCTTAACCAAACTTGTGATGATAGATGATGGGCTTTTGCTAAAGATGCCTAAGCAAAAACTGTAAATTTTGGAAACAGCGCCACCTGGTGGTAACAGAAAGTACAAGTTCACAATTTCCCTTATAACTTTAACAAATTTCCTTGTATCAAACTCAAAATTTGGGAAAACATTCAAAACACATGGTAGATGATGCGTGCCTAATATGATAACAAATTGTTCAACAGTGTTGCAATGACAACACTGCAAAGTCAGATATTTGCGACAAAAAACAAACTGCTACCACTTTGCGAATGCTATTCCAATCTGAACCAAACTTGCTAGGATTGATGATAGTCAATCCCTGAAGATGCCTGTATGAAAATATTCACTTTCAAAAACAGTGCCCCTGTTGACGGCAGACAATATGACGTCTGGTATTTCGCTACAACAACAAACTCTTATAACTTTGCGATGGAAGGTCAGATCTTAACCAAACTCGTGACGATCGATGATGGGATCTTGCTGAAGATGCTTGTGCAAAAACTGTACATTTTGAAAACAGCGCCTTCTGGTGGTAACATAAAATACAAGTTCACAATTTCCCTTATAACTTTAACAAATTTCATTGTATCATACTCAAAATGAATGAAAACATGTAAAACACATGGTAGATGATGCTTGCTGAATATGATAACAAATCGTTCAACGGTGTTGACATAAGAACACTGCACAGGACCCACTCTACTGAGTGGTTTGTCAGTGCAGTAACCTTTGTTCGCCACATGATGGAGGCATTTGCCTACAAATCTATCAAATCTAACATTTACAGTTTCTCATGCTGCTCTGAAAGGGAAAGATGGGGCAAAAGGTACTGCAAGAGGGGCCAAGGAAAAAAAAAACAGGGAAAATGGGAAGAGAGAAAAAGTAACAGAGGGAAAAAAGAGAAAATGCACCCTAAATTCTTATACCATCAGATGTTCTATCACAAAAATAACTAGTTATTTCTAAAATTCAGCTTCAATTCTGATACCATCAGTTGTTTTTCACAAAAATAACAACTTATAGACAAAATCACACTGTTGGACCTCAGACCTCAGACCGGCCCTGAACATGTCTGTAAAGGATGACCTCCTTACAGGAAGTACAACTCCCGAAACAGGAAGTAATGTCTGACATTCTCCGATCCACACGAAACTTATTATGTAAGTCAAGGTACCTTCCCTAAACACGTTTACGGACACGCCTTTCACCCAACAGGAAGACGGCCATTTTAAACGGACACGCCTGACATTGCGCGGGGATGCAGCTGAAAATAACCAGTACCACAAGCGGTGAATGAACGGAAGATGAGGAAGAGGACTCGCGCTGCGACGTGGACGCACGGGGACTCGCGAGCCGTCAAGCTCGAACCCGTTGATTACCGCTTGCGGTACTAGTTATTATTATTTTTCCTCTAAATGAATCGCCTTTTTGAGGTCTTTCCCATACACGAAAACTCACCAACTTTTGCAAGTGCATCAAACCTGGTGTAAATTTACGTCTGAAAGTACTTCGGGGACACTGCGTACAAAATTGGAAGTGGGCGGGGCTTACGAAAATGAAAAACAGCTTTCATCAGGCCGATTTTTCTCTTGTTTCACGTACATGCACGAAAGTTGGTACACATGTTAAGCATGTCAGGACGGTCCAAAAAGTCCGTGCTGGCGCCTCTGTAAGTCCTACAGGAAGGCCGCCATTTTGGGTTGAACGGCCATTTTTGGCCTATTTTGGCCATTTCGCAGCAATGGTATGTGAACGAACTTGTCCTCGAGCTTTCATGGAATCACCTCTAAACTTGGTGAGGTCACTGTGGACAAGTTGAGGATCTTAAGTTATTAAAATGCTTCTTATAAGTATCATGGTTTTCAAGATAGGGGGCGCCAAATTTGGGGAAAATTACGAATTTCTCGCAACGCACAACAAAACTCTTATAACTTTGTGATGGAAGGTCCGATCTTAACCAAACTTGTGTCGATCGATGATGGGCCCTTGCTGAAGATGCCTATGCAAAAACTGTCAAGTTTGTAAACATCGCCTCCTGGTGGTGGCAGAAAATCTAAAAAAAAAGTTACTTTTACAATTTCGGGAATAACTTTTACAGAAATTATTGTATCAAACTCAAAATTGGTTAAAAGACTCTAAACACAAGGTAGACTATGCGTGCTCAATATGATGGCGTATCGTTACATGATGTTGCCATGGTAATGATGCAAAGTCGGATTTTTGCGTCAAAAAAACACCCTGCTACAACTTTGCGAATCCTAGTCCCATCTGAACCAAACTTGCTAGGATTGATGATAGTCCGGCCCAGAAGACGTCTATATGAAAATATTCAATTTCGGGAACACCGCCCCCTGGTGACAAAGACAATATGACCCTTGGTATTTGAATGAACTAGTCCTAGAGTTCTAGTGCGATCACCTTTAAACTTGGTCAGGTCACTGTGAACCAATTGAGGAGCTTAAGTTATCAAAAGTTTTTTAAAATGTCTCATGGTGTACGAGATAGGGGGCGCCAAAGTGGGTGTAAATTCCTATTTTTCACAACAAAAAGCAAAACTCTTATAACTTTGCGAAGGAAGATCCAATCCCAACCAAACTTCCTATGATTGATAATGGGTAGTTGCTGAAGGCGACTATATTGCTGAAAACAATACATTTTGAAAACAGCGCCTCCTGGTGGTGGTAGAAAATACAAAAAAAAAAAAACTGTTACAACTTTGCCAATCCTGGTCCAATCTGAACCAAACTTGCTGGGATTGTTGATAGTCTGGCCCTGAACAAACCTATGTGAAAATATTTCAAGTCAAAATCAGCGCCCCCTGGTGAAAGTGGACGGGCCAAAAAACTGCTCCACCCCCTAAAACCTGTGGTCCTGAGGAGCACGTTTAATGTACATGCACAAAACTTGGTACACGCGTTCCTTAGGTCACGCCGGTCAAAAAAGTCAGCGTAGCCTATGCTCTAAAACGAACAGGAAAGCCGCCATCTTGGATTGAAAGTAAATGCTTTGCTGATTTTGGCCATTTCAAACCAATGATATTTGAACAGATTTGTCCTAGATCTTTCATGGGATCACCTTCAAACTTGGTGAGGTCACTTTGGACAAGTTGAGGATCCAAAGGTATCAAAATCTTTTCAATAGGTATTATGGCGTAAGAGTAAGGGGCCGGCAAAGTTGGTAAAAATTTTAATGTTTCGCCACAGGCAAAAAAACTCTTATAACTTTGCGATAGAAGGTCACATCCCAACCAAATTACCTAGGGTTGATGATGGACCATTGCTGAAGAAGTCTGTGAAAAAAACGTAAATTTTGAGCACAGTGCCTCCTTGTGGTAACAAAATATACAAAAAAAAACAATTTCGGTTATAACTTTTACAGAGTTATTCGTATCAAACTAAAAAATTGGGAAAACATTTAAAACACATGTTCGATGATGCGTGCTTAATATGATAACAAATCGTTCAACGGTGTTGCCACAGCAACACTGCAAAGTCAGATATTTGTGACAAAAAACAAACTGCTACAACTTTACGAATCCGAGTCCGATCTGAACCAAACTTGCTTGGATTGATGATAGTCTGGCCCTGAAGACGCCTATATGAAAATATTCACTTTCAAAAACAGCGCCCCCTGGTGACAGCAGACACTATGACGCCTGGTATTTGAATGAACTAGTCCTACAGCTTTTGTGCGATCACCTTTAAACTTTGTGAGGTCACTGTGGACAAGTTGAGGATCTAAAGTTATTAAAAGTTTTTCAAAATGTTCCATGGTTTTCGAGATAGGGGGCGCCAAAGTTGGTGTTCATTCATATTTCTCACAACAAAAGGCAAAACTCTTACAACCCGTAAAACTTGTCCTCCTGAGGAGCACGTTGAATGTACATGCACGAAACTTGGTACTCACGCGTTCCTTAGGTCGGGACGGTCAAAAAATTCAAAGCAGCCTAAGCTCTGAAACGAACAGGAAAGCCGCCATCTTGGATTGAAAGTACATTTTTAGCAGATTTTGGCCATTTCGCACCAATGGTATGTGAACGCACTTGTCATAGAGCTTTTATGGGATCACCTTCAAACTAGGTGAGGTCACTGTGGACAAGTTGAGGATCTAAAGTTATTAAAAGTTTTTCAAAATGTTGCATGGTTTTCGAGATAGGGGGCGCCAAAGTTGGTGTTCATTCATATTTTTCTCAACAAAAGGCTAAACTCTTATAACCCGTAAAACTTGTCCTCCTGAGGAGCACGTTGAATGTACATGCACTAAACCTGGTACTCACACGTTCCTTAGGTCGGGACGGTCAAAAAATTCAAAGCAGCCTATGCTCTAAAACTAACAGGAAAGCCGCCATCTTTGATTGAAAGTAAATGTATTGCAGATTTTGGCCATTTCGCATCAATGGTATGTGAACGCACTTGTCATAGAGCTTTAATGGGATCACCTTCAAACTTTGTGAAGACTTTACTTCCTGTTTCGGGCATTCCACTTCCTGTAGGGAGGTGACCTTTTTACGGACATGTTGAGGAAGGGTCTGGGGTCCCACATACTAAGTTTCAAGTGGATACAACAATCCGTGTTGGAGCAGCATCAAAAACTATAAATGTAATTCTGTCTGCTGTCACCAGGGGGCGCTGTATTTGAAAATTAATATTTTCATATAGACGTGTTCAGGGCCGGACTGTCATCAATCCTTGCAAGTTTGGTTCAGATCGGACCAGGATTGGCAAAGTTGTAACAGTTTGTTTTTTTAGAATTTTCTACCTCCACCAGGAGGCGCTGTTTTCAAAATGTACCGTTTCAGCAACACAGTCGTCTTCAGGAACTAACCATCATCAACTATAGCAAGTTTGGTTGGGATCAGACCTTCCATCGCAAAGTTATAAGAGTTTCATTGTCTGTTGTGAAAAATTATTATTATCTCCAACTTTGGCGCCCCCTATCTCCTACGCCATACAATATTTTAAAAATCTTTTGATAACTTTTGATGCTCAACTCGTCCACAATGATCTCACCAAGTTTGAAGGTGATCGCACAAAAGCTCTAGGAGGAGATAATTGAAATACAAGCTGTCATACTGTCTGCTGTCACCAGGGGGCGATGTTTTCGAAATTGAATATTTTCATATAGACGTCTTTAGGGCCGGACTATCATCAATCCTAGCAAGTTTGGTTCAGATCGGACCAGGATTTGCGAAGTTGTAGCAGTTAGATTTTTTGTCCCAAAAATCCGACTTTGCGTCGTTGCCATGGCAACACCGTTAAATGATTTGTCGTCATATTGATCATGCATCATCTACCATGTGTTTTGACTGTTGTCACCAATTTTGAGTGTGGTACGATTATCTGTGTAAAAGTTATTCCCGAAATCGTAAAAAAACTTTTTTTTGTGTATTTTCTTTCACCACAAGGAGGCGCTGTTTTCAAACTTCACCGTGTATTTTCTTTCACCACAAGGAGGCGCTGTTTTCAAACTTCACCGTTTTTTCATAGACGTCTTCAGCCATGGCCCATCATCAATCATAGCAAGTTTGGTTAGGATCGGACCTTCCATCGCAAAGTTATAAGAGTTTTGTTTTTCTGATGCGAAACATCAGAATCATCACGAACTTTGCCGCCCCCTATCTTGCGCGCCATGCGACATTTGAAAAAACTTTTGATACCGTGAGCTCCTCAACTGGTCCACAGGGACCTCACCAAGTTTGAAGGTGATCGCACGAAAACTCTAGGAGGAGTTAGTTCAAATACCATTGCTGCGAATTCGCCAAAATCGCCAAAAAATGCCAATCAACCCAAGATGGCGGATTTCCTGTTGGGTTTGGATCATGGTCATAATGTAATTTTTTCTTCATCCTGACCCACTACACATGTGTACCGAATTTCGTGCATGTGCGATATTTGTGTTGGTCATGGTGAATTTGGACAGGTGGCGCCGCACTTATTGGCCCCTCCCACATTCAATTTTCAACGCACATTCCCCGAACCTTTTTCAGACGTAAATTTACACCACGATTGATGTGGTCACAAAAATCTGTGAGTTTTGGGGTATGGGAAAGGCCTCAAAAATGCGATTCATTTGGGGGAATAATAAGAATAAAAATAACTAGTACCGCGCGCGGTTCTGAACGGGTTCGAGCCGACCCACGCGGGTCGCCGTGTGCCACGGCTCCCCGCGTGCCTCGCGCTCTCACCCGTTCATTCACCGCGCGCGGTACTAGTTATTTTCAGTACTAGTTATTTTCAGTACTAGTTATTTTCAGCGGCGTCCCCGCGCATGTCGTTCCAAATTTCGAGGGGGATCAGGCGACGTATGGCAAAGTTATAGGGCACTTCCTGTTTAAAATGGCAGACTTCCTGTTCGGTCAAGTGCGTGTCTGTAAACGTGTTCAGGGAACTTCCCTTGTCTTACATATCAAGTTTTGTGCAGATCAGACAATCTTAGAGTTGACTTCCTGTTTCGGGCATTCCACTTCCTGTTGGGAGGTCATCTCTTGCAGACATGCTCAGGACAGGTCCCTGGTGTGACATATAAGGTTTTGTGCAAATTGGACAACGTACTGCAAAGTTAGCGGGCACTTCCTGTTTAAAATGGCCAACTTCCTGTTAGTCTCTGGAAACATGTTCAGGGAAGGTCCCATAACTCACATATCTAGTTTTGTGTCAATCGGACAATGTAAGACTTTACTTCCTGTTTCGGGCGTTCCACTTCCTGTAGGGAGGTGACCTTTTACAGACATGCTCAGGACAGGTCCCTGGTGTCACATATAAGGTTTTGTGCAGATCGGACAATGTACTGCAAAGTTAGAGGGCACTTCCTGTTTAAAATGGCCGACTTCCTGTTCGTCTCCGTAAACGCGTTCAGGGAAGTTCCCTTGTCTTACATATCAAGTTTTGTGCAGATCGGACAATCTTAGAGTTTACTTCCTGTTTTGGGCATTCCACTTCCTGTTGGGAGGTCATCTCTTGCGGACATGCTCAGGACAGGTCCCTGGTGTCACATATAAGGTTTTGTGCAGATCGGACAATGTACTGCAAAGTTAGAGGGCACTTCCTGTTTAAAATGGCCGACTTCCTGTTCGTCTCCGGAAACATGTTCAGGGAAGGTCCCGTAACTCACATATCTAGTTTCGTGTCAATCGGACAATGTAAGACTTTACTTCCTGTTTCGGGCGTTCCACTTCCTGTAGGGAGGTGACCTTTTACGGACATGTTGAGGAAGGGTCTGGGGTCCCACATACTAAGTTTCAAGTGGATACAACAATCCCTGTTGGAGCAGCATCAAAAACTATAAATGTAATTCTGTCTGCTGTCACCAGGGGGCGCTGTATT
Source organism: Solea senegalensis (assembly GCF_019176455.1). Lineage (NCBI taxonomy): Eukaryota > Metazoa > Chordata > Actinopteri > Pleuronectiformes > Soleidae > Solea > Solea senegalensis. Next base: position 19,082,627 of record NC_058040.1, read on the forward strand.
TGAAAATTAATATTTTCATATAGATGTGTTCAGGGCCGGACTGTCATCAATCCTTGCAAGTTTGGTTCAGATCGGACCAGGATTGGCAAAGTTGTTACAGTTTCTTTTTTTAGAATTTTCTACCACCACCAGGAGGCGCTGTTTTGAAAATGTACCGTTTCAGCAACACAGTCGTCTTCAGGAACTAACCATCATCAACTATAGCAAGTTTGGTTGGGATCAGACCTTCCATCGCAAAGTTATAAGAGTTTCACTGTCTGTTGTGAAAAATTATTATTATCTCCAACTTTGGCGCCCCCTATCTCATACGCCATACAATATTTTAAAAAGCTTTTGATAACTTTTGATGCTCAATTCGTCCACATGGATCTCACCAAGTTTGAAGGTGATCGCACAAAAGCTCTAGGAGGAGATAATTGAAATACAAGCTGTCATACTGTCTGCTGTCAACAGGGGGCGCTGTTTTCGAAATTGAATATTTTCATATAGACGTCTTTAGGGCGGGACTGTCATCAATCCTAGCAAGTTTGGTTCAGATCGGACCAGGATTTGCGAAGTTGTAGCAGTTTGATTTTTTGTCCCAAAAATCCGACTTTGCGTCGTTGCCATGGCAACACCGTTAAACGATTTGTCGTCATATTGATCACGCATCATCTACCATGTGTTTTGACTGTTGTCACCAATTTTGAGTGCGGTACGATTATCTGTGTAAAAGTTATTCCCGAAATCGTAAAAAAACTTTTTTTTGGTGTATTTTCTTTCACCACAAGGAGGCGCTGTTTTCAAACTTCACCGTTTTTTCATAGACGTCTTCAGCCATGGCCCATCATCAATGGTAGCAAGTTTGGTTCGGATCGGACCTTCCATCGCAAAGTTATAAGAGTTTTGTTTTTCTGATGCGAAACATCAGAATCATCACGAACTTTGCCGCCCCCTATCTCGCGCGCCATGTGACATTTGAAAAAACTTTTGATACCGTGAGCTCCTCAACTGGTCCACAGGGACCTCACCAAGTTTGAAGGTGATCGCACGAAAACTCTAGGAGGAGTTAGTTCAAATACCATTGCTGCGAATTCGCCAAAATCGCCAAAAAATCGCCAATCAACCCAAGATGGCGGAATTCCTGTTGGGTTTGGATCATGGTCATAATGTAATTTTTTCTTCATCCTGACCCACTACACATGTGTACCGAATTTCGTGCATGTGCGATATTTGTGTTGGTCATGGTGAATTTGGACAGGTGGCGCCGCACTTATTGGCCCCTCCCACATTCAATTTTCGACGCACATTCCCCGAACCTTTTTCAGACGTAAATTTACACCACGATTGATGCGGTCACAAAAATCTGTGAGTTTTGGGGTATGGGAAAGGCCTCAAAAATGCGATTCATTTGGGGGAATAATAAGAATAATAATAATAATAATAATAACTAGTACCGCAAGCGGTAATTGACGGGTTCGAGCTTGATGGCTCGCGAGTCCCCGTGCGTCCACGTCGCAGCGCGAGTCCTCCTCCTCATCTTCCGTTCATTCGCCGCTTGTGGTACTGGTTATTTTCAGCTGCATCCCCGCGCAATGTCAGGCGTGTCCTTTTAAAATGGCCGTCTTCCTGTTGGGTGAAAGGCGTGTCCGTAAACGTGTTTAGGGAAGGTACCTTGACTTACATAACAAGTTTCGTGTGGTCTGAGGTCTAACAGTGTGATTTCGTCTATAAGTTGTTATTTTTGTGAAAAACAACTGATGGTATCAGAATTGAAGCTGAATTTTAGAAATAACTAGTTATTTTTGTGATAGAACATCTGATGGTATAAGAATTTAGGGTGCATTTTCTCTTTTTTCCCTCTGTTACTTTTTCTCTCTTCCCATTTTCCCTGTTTTTTTTTCCTTGGCCCCTCTTGCAGTACCTTTTGCCCCATCTTTCCCTTTCAGAGCAGCATGAGAAACTGTAAATGTTAGATTTGATAGATTTGTAGGCAAATGCCTCCATCATGTGGCGAACAAAGGTTACTGCACTGACAAACCACTCAGTAGAGTGGATCCTGTGCAGTGTTCTTATGTCAACACCGTTGAACGATTTGTTATCATATTCAGCAAGCATCATCTACCATGTGTTTTACATGTTTTCATTCATTTTGAGTATGATACAATGAAATTTGTTAAAGTTATAAGGGAAATTGTGAACTTGTATTTTCTGTTACCACCAGAAGGCGCTGTTTTCAAAATGTACAGTTTTTGCATAAGCATCTTCAGCAAGATCCCATCATCGGTCGTCACGAGTTTGGTTAAGATCTGACCTTCCATCGCAAAGTTATAAGAGTTTGTTGTTGTAGCGAAATACCAGACGTCATATTGTCTGCCGTCAACAGGGGGCACTGTTTTTGAAAATGAATATTTTCATATAGGCATCTTCAGGGATTGACTATCATCAATCCTAGCAAGTTTGGTTCAGATTGGAATAGCATTCGCAAAGTGGTAGCAGTTTGTTTTTTGTCGCAAATATCTGACTTTGTAGTGTTGTCATGGCAACACTGTTGAACAATTTGTTATCATATTAGGCACACATCATCTACCATGTGTTTGGAATGTTTTCCCAAATTTTGAGTTTGATACAAGGACATTTGTTAAAGTTATAAGGGAAATTGTGAACTTGTACTTTCTGTTACCACCAGGTGGCGCTGTTTCCAAAATTTACAATTTTTGCATAGGCATCTTCAGCAAAAGCCCATCATCGATCATCACAAGTTTGGTTAAGATCTGACCTTCAATCGCAAAGTTATAAGAGTTTGTTGTGTGTTGCGAAATACCAGACTTCCTAGTGTTTGCCACCACCAGGAGGCGATGTTTTCAAAAATTACAGTTTTTGCATAGACATCTTTAGCAAGGGCCCATCATCGATTGTCACTTGTTTGGTTACTATCTGACCTTCCATGGCAAAGTTATAAGAGATTGTTGTGTGTTGCGAGGAATCGTGATTTTCGCCAACTTTCCTGACCTTCTTCTTGTTCGCCGTGATACTTAATGAAAAGATTTTGATACCTTTGGATCCTCAACTTGTTCACAGTGACCTCACAAAGTTTCAAGGTGATCCCATGAAAGCTCTATGACAAGTGCGTTCACATACCATTGGTGCGAAATGGCCAAAATCTGCAAAAATGTACTTTCAATCCAAGATGGCGGCTTTCCCGTTCGTTTTAGAGCATAGGCTGCTTTGAATTTTTTGACCGTCCTGACCTAAGGAACGCGTGAGTACCAAGTTTAGTGCATGTACATTAAACGTGCTCCTCAGGAGGACAAGTTTTACGGGTTGTAAGAGTTTCGCCTTTTGTTGTGAAAAATATGAATGAACGCCAACTTTGGCGCCCCCTATCTCAAAAACCATGTGACATTTTAAAAAACTTTTAATAACTTTAGATCCTCAACTTATTCACAGTGACCTCAACCAGTTTGAAGGTGATCGAATTAAAGCTCTATGACAAGTGCGTTCACATACCATTGGTGCGAAATGGCCAAAATCTGCGAAAAATGTACTTTCAATCCAAAATGGCGGCTTTCCTGTTCGTTTTAGAGGTTCGGCTACGCTGACTTTTTTGACCGTCTGGACCTAACGAACGCGTGAGTACCAAGTTTCGTGCATGTACATTCAACGTGCTCCTCAGGAGGACAAGTTTTACGGGTTGTAAGAGTTTTGCCTTTTGTTGTGAAAAATATGAATGAACACCAACTTTGGCGCCCCCTATCTCGTACACCGAGCGACATTTTAAAAAGCTTTCAGTAACTTATGCTCGGCAACTTGTTCACAGTGACCTCACTAATTTTCAAGGTGATCGCACAAAAACTCTAGGACAAGTTTCATTCAAATATCAGGTGTCATAGTGGCTGCTGTCACAAGGGGGCGCTGTTTTTGAAAGTGAATATTTTCAAATAGGTGTCTTCAGGGCCAGACTATCATCAATCCTAGCAAGTTTGGTTCAGATTGGACTCAGTTTCGCAAAGTTGTAGCAGTTTGTTTTTTTGTCACAAATATCTGACTTTGCAGTGTTGCTATGGCAACACCGTTGCGCCATTTGTTATCATAATAAGCACGCATCATCTTTCATGTGTTTTAAATGTTGTCACAAATTTTGAGTTTGATACGATTAAATATGTAAAAGTTATTACCGAAATTGTGTATTTGTTGTATTTTCTGTTACCACAAGGAGGCGCTGTGCTAAAAATGTACAGTTTTTCCACAGACTTCTTCAGCAATGGTCCATCATCAACCCTAGGTAATTTGGTTGGGAAGTGACCTTCTATCGCAAACTTATAAGAGTTTTGTTGCCTGTGGCGAAAAATAAAAATTTTCATCAACTTTGCCGGCCCCTTTCTCGTACACCATGATACTTATTAATTAGATCCTCAACTTGTCCAAAGTGACCTCACCAAGTTTGAACGTGATCCCATGTAAGCTCTAGGACAAGTTCGTTCAAATACCGATGGTGCGATATGGCCAAAATCGGCAAAAAATGAATTTTCAATCCAAGATGGCGGCTTTCCTGTTCGTTTTAGAGCATAGGCTACGCTGACTTTTTTGACCATCCCGACCTAAAGAACGCGTGTACCAAGTTTCGTGCATGTACATTAAACGTGCTCCTCAGGCCCACAAGTTTTAGGGGGTGGAGCAGTTATTTGCCCCGCCCACTTTCATTTTTTAACGCACATTCCCCGAAACATTAATAAACGTAAATTTACACCAGGTCTGATGCACTTGCAAAGAATGGTGAGTTTTGGGGCATGTTCAGGGCCTCAAAAACGCGATTTATTTGGAAGGCGGAAGAATAAGAAGAATAACTCTTACGATTACAATAGGGTTCTTGCAACCTTGTTGCTCGAACCCTAACTAGTACCGCAAGCGGTAATCAACGGGTTCGAGCTTGACGGCTCGCGGGTCTCCCTGCGCCCACCTCGCCGTGCGAGTCCTCTAGCTCATCTTCCGTTCATTCATTGCTTGCGGTAGTAGTTATTTTCAGCTTGGACTATTTTCAGCGTCCATGTGTTAAGTTAGAGGGCACTTCCTGTTTAAAATGGCAGACTTCCTCTTTTTCCTATTTAATTTAATTTAATTTAATTTAATTTAATTAATTAATTTAATTTAATTAATTTAATTTAATTTTATGATTAAGTGCAATATAGGCTATGGTATTGGTATTGGTATTGGTTCAATATGTGCAGTAATTGCAAGTTTTAATAAAAATTTAACCCTCCACTTGTTTTTTTTATTTTGGCCCCCCGTGTATTTGACTTTGGCATTACTGCTTTACAGACATGTTCCGGGCGGGTTTGAGGTCTCACATATCAAGTTTCAAGTGAATACAGCAATCCCAATTAGAGCAGCATGAGAAACTGTAAATGTTAGATTTGATAGATTTGTAGGCAAATGCCTCCATCATGTGGCGAACAAAGGTTACTGCACTGACGAACCACTCAGTAGAGTGGGTCCTGTGCAGTGTTCTTATGTCAACACCGTTGAACGATTTGTTATCATATTCAGCAAGCATCATCTAGCATGTGTTTTACATGTTTTCATTCATTTTGAGTATGATACAATGAAATTTGTTAAAGTTATAAGGGAAATTGTGAACTTGTATTTTATGTTACCACCAGAAGGCGCTGTTTTCAAAATGTACAGTTTTTGCACACGCATCTTCAGCAAGATCCCATCATCGATCGTCACGAGTTTGGTTAAGATCTGACCTTCCATCGCAAAGTTATAAGAGTTTGTTGTTGTAGCGAAATACTAGACGTCATATTGTCTGCCGTCAACAGAAGGCACTGTTTTTGAAAGTGAATATTTTCATACAGGCATCTTCAGGGATTGACTATCATCAATCCTAGTAAGTTTGGTTCAGATTGGAATAGCATTCGCAAAGTGGTAGCAGTTTGTTTTTTGTCGCAAATATCTGACTTTGCAGTGTTGTCATTGCAACACTGTTGAACAATTTGTTATCATATTAGGCACGCATCATCTACCATGTGTTTTGAATGTTTTCCCAAATTTTGAGTCTGATACAAGGAAATTTGTTAAAGTTATAAGGGAAATTGTGAACTTGTATTTTCTGTTACCACCAGGTGGCGCTGTTTCCAAAATTTACAGTTTTTGCATATGCATCTTTAGCAAAAGCCCATCATCTATCATCACAAGTTTGGTTAAGATCTGACCTTCAATCGCAAAGTTATAAGAGTTTGTTGTGTGTTGCGAAATACCAGACTTCCTAGTGTTTGCCACCACCAGGAGGCGATGTTTTCAAAATTTACAGTTTTTGCATAGACATCTTTAGCAAGGGCCCATCATCGATTGTCCCTTGTTTGGTTAATATCGGACCTTCTATCGCAAAGTTATAAGAGTTTTGTTGCATGTGGCGAAAATCTTAAAATTTCACCAACTTTGACGCCCCCTTTCTCGTACGCCATGATACTTATTAAAAAGTTTTCAGGAACTTTAGATCCTCAACTTGTCCACAGTGACCTCAGCAAGTTTGAAGGTGATCCCATGAAAGCTCTATGACAAGTGCGTTCACATACCATTCGTGCGAAATGGCCAAAATCAGCAAAAAATTTACTTTCAATCCAAGATGGCGGCTTTCCCGTTCGTTTTAGAGCATAAGCTGCTTTGAATTTTTTGACCGTCTGGACCTAAGGAACGCGTGAGTACTAAGTTTAGTGCATGTACATTCAACATGCTCCTCAGGAGGATAAGTTTTACGGGTTGTAGGAGTTTCGCCTTTTGTTGTGAAAAATATGAATGAACGCCAAATTTGGCGCCCCCTATCTCAAAAACCATGTAACATTTTAAAAAACTTTTAATAACTTTAGATCCTCAACTTGTCCACAGTGACCTCAAACAGTTTGAAGGTGATCCCTTTAAAGCTCTATGACAAGTGCGTTCACATACCATTGGTGCGAAATGGCCAAAATCTGCAAAAAATTTACTTTCAATCCAAGATGGCGGCTTTCCTGTTCGTTTTAGAGCTTCGGCTACTCTGACTTTTTTGACCGTCTGGACCTAAGGAATGCGTGAGTACCAAGTTTTGTGCATGTACATTCAACGTGCTCCTCAGGAGGACAAGTTTTACGGGTTGTAAGAGTTTTGCCTTTTGTTGTGAAAAATATGAATGAACACCAACTTTGGCGCCCCCTATCTCGTACACCGAGCGACATTTTAAAAAGCTTTCAGGAACTTATGCTCGGCAACTTGTTCACAGTGACCTCACCAACTTTCAAGGTGATAGCATAAAAACTCTAGGATTAGTTCATTCAAATATCAGGTGTCATAGTGTCTGCTGTCACCAGGTGGCGCTGTTTTTGAAAGAGAATATTTTCATATAGGCGTCTTCAGGGCCAGATTATCATCAATCAGAGCAAGTTTGGTTCAGATCGGACTCGGATTCGTAAAGTTGTAGCAGTTTGTTTTTGTCACAAATATCTGACTTTGCAGTGTTGCTGTGGCAACACCGTTGAACGATTTGTTATCATATAAAGCACGCATAATCGACCATGTGTTTTGAATGTTTTCCCAATTTTTGAGTTTGATACGATTAACTCTGTAAAAGTTATTACCTAAATGTTTATTTTTTGGATTTTCTGTTACCACAAGGAGGCGCTGTGCTAAAAATGTACAGTTTTTCCACAGACTTCTTCAGCAATGGTCCATCATCAACCCTAGGTAATTTGGTTGGGATGTGACCTTCTATCGCAAAGTTATAAGAGTTTTGTTGCCTGTGGCGAAACATTAAAATTTTCACCAACTTTGCCGCCCCCTTACTCTTACGCCATAATACCTATTGAAAAGATTTTGATACCTTTGGATCCTCAACTTGTCCAAAGTGACCTCACCAAGGTTGAAGGTGATCCCATGAAAGTTCTAGGACAAATCTGTTCAAATATCATTGGTGCAAAATGGCCAAAATCAGCAAAGCATTTACTTTCAATCCAAGATGGCGGCTTTCCTGTTCGTTTTAGAGCATAGGCTACGCTGACTTTTTTGACCGGTGTGACCTAAGGAACGCGTGTACCAAGTTTTGTGCATGTACATTAAACGTGCTCCTCAGGACCACAGGTTTTAGGGGGTGGAGCAGTTTTTTGGCCCGTCCACTTTCACCAGGGGGCGCTGATTTTGACTTTAAATATTTTCACATAGGTTTGTTCAGGGCCAGACTATCAACAATCCTAGCAAGTTTGGTTCAGATTGGACCAGGATTGGCAAAGTTGTAACAGTTTTTTTTTTGTAGTATTTTCTACCACCACCAGGAGGCGCTGTTTTCAAAATGTATTGTTTTCGGCAATATAGTCGCCTTCAGCAACTACCCATTATCAATCATAGGAAGTTTGGTTGGGTTTGGATCTTCCATCGCAAAGTTATAAGAGTTTTGCTTTTTGTTGTGAAAAATAGGAATTTACACCCACTTTGGCGCCCCCTATCTCGTACACCATGAGACATTTTAAAAAACTTTTGATAACTTAAGCTCCTCAACTGGTTCACAGTGACCTCACCGAGTTTAAAGGTGATCGCACAAGAACTCTAGGATTAATTCCTTCAACTACCAGAGGTCATATTGTCTCCGTCACCAGGGGGTGCTGTTTTTGAAAGTGAATATTTTCATATAGACGTCTTCAGGGCTGGACTATCATCAATCCTAGCAAGTTTGGTTCAGATTGGACTAGGATTCGCAAAGTTGTAGCAGTTTGTTTTTTTGTCGCAAAAATCCGACTTTGCATCATTACCATGGCAACATCATGTAACTCTACGCCATCATATTGAGCATGCATAGTCTACCATGTGTTTAGAATCTTTTAACCAATTTTGAGTTTGATACAATCATTTCTGTAAAAGTTATTCCCGAAATTGTAAAAGTAACTTTTTTTTTTAGATTTTCTGCCACCACCAGGAGGCGATGTTTACAAACTTGACAGTTTTTGCATAGGCCTCTTCAGCAAGGGCCCATCATCAATCGCCACAAGTTTGGTTAAGATCGGACCTTCCATCGCAAAGTTATAAGAGTTGTGTTGCCTGTGGCGAAAATCTTAAATTTTCACCAACTTTGACGCCCCCTTTCTCGTACGCCATGATACTTATTAAAAAGTTTTCATTAACTTTAGATCCTCAACTTGTCCACAGTGACCTCACCAAGTTTGAACGTGATCCCATGTAAGCTCTGGGACAAGTTCGTTCAAATACCCATGGTGCGAAATGGCCAAAATAGGCCAAAAATGGTCGTTCAACCCAAGATGGCGGCCTTCCTGTAGGACTTACAGCGGTGCTAGCACGGACTTTTTGGACCGTCCTGACATGTTTAACATGTGTACCGACTTTCGTGCATGTACGTGAAACACGAGAAAAATCGGCCTGATGAAAGCTGTTTTTCATTTTCGTAAGCCCCGCCCACTTTCAATTTTGTACGCAGTGTCCCCGAAGTACTATCAGACGTAAATTTACACCAGGTTTGATGCACTCGCAAAAATTGGTGAGTTTTCGTGTATGGGAAAGGCCTCAAAAAGGCGATTCATTTAGAGGAATAATAATAATAATAATAACTAGTACCGCAAGCGGTAATCAACGGGTTCGAGCTTGACGGCTCGCGGGTCTCCCTGCGCCCACCTCGCCGTGCGAGACGTCTAGCTCATCTTCCGTTCATTCACCGCTTGCGGCAGTAGTAATTTTCAGCTTAGACTATTTTCAGCGTCCATGTGCTAAGTTAGATGGCACTTCCTGTTTAAAATGGCCGACTTCCTGTTTGGTGAAAGGTGTGTCCGTAAACGTGTTCAGGGACGTTCCTTTGACTCACATATCAAGTTTTGTGAAGATTGGAAAATGTTAGACTTGACTTCCTGTTTCGGGAGTTCTACTTCCTGTAGGGAGGTTATCCTTTACAGCACATATGTCAGAATCAAGGCCCGTGAATGAGTTATGTCTGCCCGCGGGATGATTTTGAATTACTATTAAAACCGGCTTGCACTATTATGTGCCCTCAGCACCATAATACTACAAATCCCAAGATGCACTGCGAGTGCGATCCCGTGTCATCATTCATGAACAGCATCACAGTCACAGTGGAGGACTAAACATTGCTGTCATTTTTCATCTCCCTCTCCCCCAAATAGACAAATAGAAAAGTAGACGGTGAAAACAGGGTTTTCAAGACAGGTGGGAGGCAGAATAATGTTCACCAAAGTAAAAGGAAAGCCTGTGTGTCTTGTGTGTGGAGACAGTGTGTCGTTATGAAAGAATATAACTTAAGAAGGCACTATGAAACTTGCAACTGTTTTGCACTTTTCAAGTTTGCATTAACTTCTAATTTTATTATAAAAGACAAACATTGGTGAGGATCATAGCAGCACACTGATTTGTTTTGTAACATGCTGTTTCATTTTTGCATTTATCTTGCCATTGAGCTTTGAAGGAAAATAACATTTTGCTGTTTACCTGTTAAAAAGAAGAAGGAAAAATGTTTTCAATTTGTTACTGAAAGAGCCTTAAGAAAATATTGCAACTGATTTTATTTATATTTTGCTTAATTTAATTTAATTTAATTTAATTTAAATTAATTTAATGTTTGAGAGCAATATAGGCTTTTGTATTGGTATTGGTTCAATATGTGCAGTAATTGCAAGTTTTAATAAATATTTAACCCTCCACCTGTACCATTTTTTTTATTTTGGCCCCCCGTGTATTTGACTTTGGAATTACTGCTTTACAGACATGTTCCGGACGGGTCTGAGGTCTCATGTATCAAGTTTCAAGTGGATACAACAATCCCAATTAGAGCAGCATGAGAAACTGTAAATGTTAGATTTGATAGATTTGTAGGCAAATGCCTCCATCATGTGGCTAACAATGGTTACTGCATGAACAAAACACTCAGTTGAGGGAATCCTTTGCATTTTTGCCAGGCAAAACCGTTGAACGATTTGTTATCATATTCAGCAAGCATCATCTACCATGTGTTTTACATGTTTTCATTCATTTGGAGTATGATACAATGACATTTGTTAAAGTTATAAGGGAAATTGTGAACTTGTATTTTATGTTACCACCAGAAGGCGCTGTTTTCAAAATGTACAGTTTTTGCACAAGCATCTTCAGCAAGATCCCATCATCGATCGTCACGAGTTTGGTTAAGATCTGACCTTCCATCGCAAGTTATAAGAGTTTGTTGTTGTAGCGAAATACCAGACGTCATATTGTCTGCCGTCAACAGGGGGCACTGTTTTTGAAAGTGAATATTTTCATACAGGCATCTTCAGGGATTGACTATCATCAATCCTAGCAAGTTTGGTTCAGATTGGAATAGCATTCGCAAAGTGGTAGCAGTTTGTTTTTTGTCGCAAATATCTGACTTTGCAGTGTTGTCATTGCAACACTGTTGAACAATTTGTTATCATATTAGCACGCATCATCTACCATGTGTTTTGAATGTTTTCCCAAATTTTGAGTTTGATACAAGGAAATTTGTTAAAGTTATAAGGGAAATTGTGAACTTGTACTTTCTGTTACCACCAGGTGGCGCTGTTTCCAAAATTTACAGTTTTTGCTTAGGCATCTTTAGCAAAAGCCCATCATCTATCATCACAAGTTTGGTTAAGATCTGACCTTCAATCGCAAAGTTATAAGAGTTTGTTGTGTGTTGCGAAATACCAGACTTCATAGTGTTTGCCACCACCAGGAGGCGATGTTTTCAAAATTTACAGTTTTTGCATAGACATCTTTAGCAAGGGCCCATCATCGATTGTCACTTGTTTGGTTAATATCTGACCTTCCATGGCAAAGTTATGAGAGATTGTTGTGTGTTGCGAGGAATCGTGATTTTCGCCAACTTTGCCGCCCTTCTTCTTGTTCGCCGCGATACTTGATGAAAAGATTTTGATACCTTTGGATCCTCAACTTGTTCACAGTGACCTCAGCAAGTTTGAAGGTGATCCCATGAAAGCTCTATGACAAGTGCTTTCACATACCATTGGTGTGAAATGGCCAAAATCTGCAAAAAATGTACTTTCAATCCAAGATGGCGGCTTTCCTGTTCGTTTTAGAGCTTCGGCTACGCTGACTTTTTTGACCGTCTGGACCTAAGGAACGCGTGAGTACCAAGTTCCGTGCATGTACATTCAACGTGCTCCTCAGGAGGACAAGTTTTACGGGTTGTAAGAGTTTCACCTTTTGTTGTGAAAAATATGAATGAACACCAACTTTGGCGCCCCCTATCTCGTACACCGAGCGATATTTTAAAAAGCTTTCAGGAACTTATGCTCGGCAACTTGTTCACAGTGACCTCACCAACTTTCAAGGTGATCGCATAAAAACTCTAGGATTAGTTCATTCAAATATCAGGTGTCATAGTGTCTGCTGTCACCAGGGGGCGCTGTTTTTGAAAGAGAATATTTTCATATAGGCGTCTTCAGGGCCAGATTATCATCAATCAGAGCAAGTTTGGTTCAGATCGGACTCGGATTCGTAAAGTTGTAGCAGTTTGTTTTTTGTCACAAATATCTGACTTTTCAGTGTTGCTGTGGCAACAGCGTTGAACGATTTGTTATCATATAAAGCTAGCATCATCGACCATGTGTTTTGAATGTTTTCCCAATTTTTGAGTTTGATACGATTAACTCTGTAAAAGTTATTACCGAAATGTTTATTTTTTGGATTTTCTGTTACCACAAGGAGGCACTGTGCTCAAAATTTACGTTTTTTTCACAGACTTCTTCAGCAATGGTCCATCATCAACCCTAGATAATTTGGTTGGGATGTGACCTTCTATCGCAAAGTTATAAGAGTTTTGTTGCCTGTGGCGAAACATTAAAATTTTCACCAACTTTGCCGGCCCCTAACTCTTACGCCATAATACCTATTGAAAAGATTTTGATACCTTTGGATCCTCAACTTGTCCAAAGTGACCTCACCAAGTTTGAAGGTGATCCCATGAAAGTTCTAGGACAAATCTGTTCAAATATCATTGGTGCGAAATGGCTAAAATCAGCAAAGCATTTACTTTCAATCCAAGATGGCGGCTTTCCTGTTCGTTTTAGAGCATAGGCTACGCTGACTTTTTTGACCGGCCCGACCTAAGGAACACGTGTACCAAGTTTTGTGCATGTACATTAAACGTGCTCCTCAGGACCACAATTTTTAGGGGGTGGAGCAGTTTTTTGGCCCGTCCACTTTCACCAGGGGGCGCTGATTTTGACATGAAATATTTTCACATAGGTTTGTTCAGGGCCAGACTATCAACAATCCTAGCAAGTTTGGTTCAGATTGGACCAGGATTGGCAAAGTTGTAACAGTTTTTTTTTTTTAGTATTTTCTACCACCACCAGGAGGCGCTGTTTTCAAAATGTATTGTTTTCGGCAATATAGTGGCCTTCAGCAACTACCCATTATCAAACATAGGAAGTTTGGTTGGGATTGGATCTTCCATCGCAAAGTTATAAGAGTTTCGCTTTTTGTTGTGAAAAATAGGAATTTACACCCACTTTGGCGCCCCCTATCTCGTACACCATGAGACATTTTAAAAAACTTTTGATAACTTAAGTTCCTCAACTGGTTCACAGTGACCTGACCGAGTTTAAAGGTGATCGCACAAGAACTCTCGGATTTATTCATTCAAATACCAGAGGTCATATTGTCTCCGTCACCAGGGGGTGCTGTTTTTGAAAGTGAATATTATCATATAGACGTCTTCAGGGCCGGACTATCATCAATCCTAGCAAGTTTGGTTCAGATTGGACTAGGATTCGCGAAGTTGTAGCAGTTTGTTTTTTTGTCGCAAAAATCCGACTTTGCATCATTACCATGGCAACATCATGTAACTCTACGCCATCATATTGAGCACGCATAGTCTACCTTGTGTTTAGGGTGATTTTTACCAATTTTGAGTTTGATACGATAATCTCTGTAAAAGTTATTCCTGAAATTGTAAAAGTAACTTTTTTTTTTAGATTTTCTGCCACCACCAGGAGGCGATGTTTACAAACTTGACAGTTTTTGCATAGCCATCTTCAGCAAGGGCCCATCATCGATCGCCACAAGTTTGGTTACGATCGGACCTTCCATCACAAAGTTATAAGAGTTTCGTTGCGTGTAGCGAGAAATTACAAATTTTCGCCAACTTTGCCGGCCCTTTTCTCGTACACCATGCGACATTTCAACTAACCATAAGCATCGTTAGATCCCCAACTTGTCCACAGTGACCTCACCAAGTTTGAACAGGATCCCATGTAAGCTCTAGGACAAGTTCGTTCACATACCATTGCTGCAAAATGGCCAAAATAGGCCAAAAATGGCTGTTCAACCCAAGATGGCGGCCTTCCTGTAGGACTTACAGCGGCGCTAGCACGGACTTTTTGGACCGTCCTGACATGCTTAACACGTGTACCAATTTTCGTGCATGTACGTGAAACACGAGAAAAATCGGCCTGATGAAAGCTGTTTTTCATTTTCGTAAGCCCCGCCCACTTTCAATTTTGAACGCAGTGTCCCCGAACTACTATCAGACGTAAATTTACACCAGGTTTGATGCCCTCGCAAAAATTGGTGAGTTTTCGTGTATGGGAAAGGCCTCAAAAAGGCGATTCATTTAGAGGAATAATAATAATAATAATAAGAATAATCTTCACAGTTTCAATAGGGTTCTTGCAACCAAGTTGCTCGAACCCTAACTAGTACCGCAAGCGGTAATTGACGGGTTCGAGCTTGACGGCTCGCGAGTCCCTGTGCGTCCACGTCGCAGCGCGAGTCCTCTTCCTCATCTTCCGTTCATTCACCGCTTGTAGTACAGGTTATTTTCAGCTGCATCCCCGCGCAATGTCAGGCGTGTCCTTTTAAAATGGCCGTCTTCCTGTTGGGTGAAAGGCGTGTCCGTAAACGTGTTTAGGGAAGGTACCTTGACTTACATAACAAGTTTCGTGTGGATCGGAGAATGTCAGACTTTACTTCCTGTTTCGGGAGTTGTACTTCCTGTAAGGAGGTCATCCTTTACAGACATGTTCAGGGCGGGTCTGAGGTCTAACAGTGTGATTTCATCTATAACTAGTTATTTTTGTGATAGAACATCTGATGGTATAAGAATTTAGGGTGCATTTTCTCTTTTTTCCCTCTGTTACTTTTTCTCTCTTCCCATTTTCCCTGTTTTTTTTTTTCCTTGGCCCCTCTTGCAGTACCTTTTGCCCCATCTTTCCCTTTCAGAGCAGCATGAGAAACTGTAAATGTTAGATTTGATAGATTTGTAGGCAAATGCCTCCATCATGTGGCGAACAAAGGCTACTGCACTGACAAACCACTCAGTAGAGTGGGTCCTGTGCAGTGTTCTTATGTCAACACCGTTGAACGATTTGTTATCATATTCAGCAAGCATCATCTACCATGTGTTTTACATGTTTTCATTCATTTTGAGTATGATACAATGAAATTTGTTAAAGTTAGAAGGGAAATTGTGAAATTGTATTTTCTGTTACCACCAGAAGGCGCTGTTTTTAAAATGTACAGTTTTTGCATAAGCATCTTCAGCAAGATCCCATCATCGATCGTCACTAGTTTGGTTAAGATCTGACCTTCCATCGCAAAGTTATAAGAGTTTGTTGTTGTAGCGAAATACCAGACGTCATATTGTCTGCCGTCAACAGGGGGCACTGTTTTTGAAAATGAATATTTTCTTATAGGCATCTTCAGGGATTGACTATCATCAATCCTAGCAAGTTTGGTTCAGATTGGAATAGCATTCGCAAAGTGGTAGCAGTTTGTGTTTTGTCGCAAATATCTGACTTTGTAGTGTTGTCATGGCAACACTGTTGAACAATTTGTTATCATATTAGGCACACATCATCTACCATGTGTTTGGAATGTTTTCCCAAATTTTGAGTTTGATACAAGGACATTTGTTAAAGTTATAAGGTAAATTGTGAACTTGTACTTTCTGTTACCACCAGGTGGCGCTGTTTCCAAAATTTACAATTTTTGCATAGGCATCTTCAGCAAAAGCCCATCATCGAGCATCACAAGTTTGGTTAAGATCTGACCTTCAATCGCAAAGTTATAAGAGTTTGTTGTGTGTTGCGAAATACCAGACTTCCTAGTGTTTGCCACCACCAGGAGGCGATGTTTTCTAAATTTACAGTTTTTGCATAGACATCTTTAGCAAGGGCCCATCATCGATTGTCACTTGTTTGGTTACTATCTGACCTTCCATGGCAAAGTTATAAGAGATTGTTGTGTGTTGCGAGGAATCGTGATTTTCGCCAACTTTCCTGACCTTCTTCTTGTTCACCGTGATACTTAATGAAAAGATTTTGATACCTTTGGATCCTCAACTTGTTCACAGTGACCTCACAAAGTTTCAAGGTGATCCCATGAAAGCTCTATGACAAGTGCGTTCACATACCATTGGTGCTAAATGGCCAAAATCTGCAAAAAATGTACTTTCAATCCAAGATGGCGGCTTTCCCGTTCGTTTTAGAGCATAGGCTGCTTTGAATTTTTTGACCGTCCTGACCTAAGGAACGCGTGAGTACCAAGTTTAGTGCATGTACATTAAACTTGCTCCTCAGGAGGACAAGTTTTACGGGTTGTAAGAGTTTCGCCTTTTGTTGTGAAAAATATGAATGAACGCCAACTTTGGCGCCCCCTATCTCAAAACCATGTGACATTTTAAAAAACTTTTAATAACTTTAGATCCTCAACTTATTCACAGTGACCTCACCCAGTTTGAAGGTGATCCCTTTAAAGCTCTATGACAAGTGCGTTCACATACCATTTGTGCGAAATGGCCAAAATCTGCAAAAAATGTACTTTCAATCCAAAATGGCGGCTTTCCTGTTCGTTTTAGAGGTTCGGCTACGCTGACTTTTTTGACCGTCTGGACCTAACGAACGCGTGAGTACCAAGTTTCGTGCATGTACATTCAACGTGCTACTCAGGAGGACAAGTTTTACGGGTTGTAAGAGTTTTGCCTTTTGTTGTGAAAAATATGAATGAACACCAACTTTGGCGCCCCCTATCTCGTTCACCGAGCGACATTTTAAAAAGCTTTCAGTAACTTATGCTCGGCAACTTGTTCACAGTGACCTCACTAATTTTCAAGGGGATCGCACAAAAACTCTAGGACAAGTTCATTCAAATATCAGGTGTCATAGTGGCTGCTGTCACAAGGGGGCGCTGTTTTTGAAAGTGAATATTTTCAAATAGGTGTCTTCAGGGCCAGACTATCATCAATCCTCGCAAGTTTGGTTCAGATTGGACTCAGTTTCGCAAAGTTGTAGCAGTTTGTTTTTTTGTCACAATATCTGACTTTGCAGTGTTGCTATGGCAACACCGTTGCGCCATTTGTTATCATAATAAGCACGCATCATCTTTCATGTGTTTTAAATGTTGTCACAAATTTTGAGTTTGATACGATTAAATATGTAAAAGTTATTACCTAAATTGTGTATTTGTTGTATTTTCTGTTACCACAAGGAGGCGCTGTGCTAAAAATGTACAGTTTTTCCACAGACTTCTTCAGCAATGGTCCATCATCAACCCTAGGTAATTTGGTTGGGAAGTGACCTTCTATCGCACAGTTATAAGAGTTTTGTTGCCTGTGGCGAAAAATAAAAATTTTCACCAACTTTGCCGGCCCCTTTCTCGTACACCATGATACTTATTAAAAAGTTTTTAGCAACTTTATATCCTCAACTTGTCCAAAGTGACCTCACCAAGTTTGAACGTGATCCCATGTAAGCTCTAGGACAAGTTCGTTCAAATACCGATGGTGCGATATGGCCAAAATCGGCAAAAAATGAATTTTCAATCCAAGATGGCGGCTTTCCTGTTCGTTTTAGAGCATAGGCTACTCTGACTTTTTTGACCATCCCGACCTAAAGAACGCGTGTACCAAGTTTCGTGCATGTACATTAAACGTGCTCCTCAGGCCCACAAGTTTTAGGGGGTGGAGCAGTTATTTGCCCCGCCCACTTTCATTTTTTAACGCACATTCCCCGAAACATTAATATACGTAATTTTACACCAGGTCTGATGGGGTTGCAAAATTTGGGGAGTTTTGGGGCATGGGAAAGGCCTCAAAACCGCAATTCATTTGGAGGAATAATAATAAGAACTAGTACCGCAAGCGGTAATCAACGGGTTCGAGCTTGACGGCTCGCGAGTCCCTGTGCGTCCACGTTGCAGCGCGAGTCCTCTTCCTCATCTTCCGTTCATTCCCTGCTTGTGGTACTGGTTATTTTCAGCTGCATCCCCGCGCAATGTCAGGCGTGTCCGTTTAAAATGGCCGTCTTCCTGTTGGGTGAAAGGCGGGTCCGTAAACATGTTTAGGGAAGGTACCTTGACTTACATAATAAGTTTCGTGTGGATCGGAGAATGTCAGACATTACTTCCTGTTTCGTGAGTTGTACTTCCTGTAAGGAGGTCATCCTTTACAGACATGTTCAGGGCCGGTCTGAGGTCTGAGGTCTAACAGTGTGATTTTGTCTATAAGTTGTTATTTTTTTGAAAAACAACTGATGGTATCAGAATTGAAGCTGAATTTTAGAAATAACTAGTTATTTTTGTGATAGAACATCTGATGGTATAAGAATTTAGGGTGCATTTTCTCTTTTTTCCCTCTGTTACTTTTTCGCTCTTCCCATTTTCCCTGTTTTTTTTCCTTGGCCCCTCTTGCAGTACCTTTTGCCCCATCTTTCCCTTTCAGAGCAGCATGAGAAACTGTAAATGTTAGATTTGATAGATTTGTAGGCAAATGCCTCCATCATGTGGCGAACAAAGGTTACTGCACTGCCGAACCACTCAGTAGAGTAGATCCTGTGCAGTGTTCTTATGTCAACACCGTTGAACGATTTGTTATCATATTCAGCAAGCATCATCTACCATGTGTTTTACATGTTTTCATTCATTTTGAGTATGATACAATGAAATTTGTTAAAGTTATAAGGGAAATTGTGAAATTGTATTTTCTGTTACCACAAGAAGGCGCTGTTTTCAAAATGTACAGTTTTTGCATAAGCATCTTCAGCAAGATCCCATCATCGGTCGTCACGAGTTTGGTTAAGATCTGACCTTCCATCGCAAAGTTATAAGAGTTTGTGGTTGTAGCGAAATACCAGACGTCATATTGTCTGCCGTCAACAGGGGGCACTGTTTTTGAAAATGAATATTTTCATATAGGCATCTTCAGGGATTGACTATCATCAATCCTAGCAAGTTTGGTTCAGATTGGAATAGCATTAGCAAAGTGGTAGCAGTTTGTTTTTTGTCGCAAATATCTGACTTTGTAGTGTTGTCATGGCAACACTGTTGAACAATTTGTTATCATATTAGGCACGCATCATCTACCATGTGTTTGGAATGTTTTCCCAAATTTTGAGTTTGATAAAAGGAAATTTGTTAAAGTTATAAGGGAAATTGTGAACTTGTACTTTCTGTTACCACCAGGTGGCGCTGTTTCCAAAATTTACAATTTTTTCATAGGCATCTTCAGCAAAAGCCCATCATCGATCATCACAAGTTTGGTTAAGATCTGACCTTCAATCGCAAAGTTATAAGAGTTTGTTGTGTGTTGCGAAATACCAGACTTCCTAGTGTTTGCCACCACCAGGAGGCGATGTTTTCAAAATTTACAGTTTTTGCATAGACATCTTTAGCAAGGGCCCATCATCGATTGTCACTTGTTTGGTTACTATCTTACCTTCCATGGCAAAGTTATAAGAGATTGTTGTGTGTTGCGAGGAATCGTGATTTTCGCCAACTTTCCTGACCTTCTTCTTGTTAGCCGTGATACTTAATGAAAAGATTTTGATACCTTTGGATCCTCAACTTGTTCACAGTGACCTCACAAAGTTTCAAGGTGATCCCATGAAAGCTCTATGACAAGTGCGTTCACATACCATTGGTGCGAAATGGCCAAAATCTGCAAAAATGTACTTTCAATCCAAGATGGCGGCTTTCCCGTTCGTTTTAGCGCATAGGCTGCTTTGAATTTTTTGACCGTCCTGACCTAAGGAACGCGTGAGTACCAAGTTTAGTGCATGTACATTAAACGTGCTCCTCAGGAGGACAAGTTTTACGGGTTGTAAGAGTTTAGCCTTTTGTTGTGAAAAATATGAATGAACGCCAACTTTGGCGCCCCCTATCTCAAAAACCATGTGACATTTTAAAAAACTTTTAATAACTTTAGATCCTCAACTTATTCACAGTGACCTCAACCAGTTTGAAGGTGATAGAATTAAAGCTCTATGACAAGTGCGTTCACATACCATTGGTGCGAAATGGCCAAAATCTGCGAAAAATGTACTTTCAATCCAAAATGGCGGCTTTCCTGTTAGTTTTAGAGGTTCGGCTACGCTGACTTTTTTGACCGTCTGGACCTAACGAACGCGTGAGTACCAAGTTTCGTTCATGTACATTCAACGTGCTCCTCAGGAGGACAAGTTTTAAGGGTTGTAAGAGTTTTGACTTTTGTTGTGAAAAATATGAATGAACACCAAATTTGGCGCCCCCTATCTCGTTCACCGAGCGACATTTTAAAAAGCTTTCAGTAACTTATGCTCGGCAACTTGTTCACAGTGACCTCACTAATTTTCAAGGTGATCGCACAAAAACTCTAGGACAAGTTCATTCAAATATCAGGTGTCATATTGGCTGCTGTCACAAGGGGGCGCTGTTTTTGAAAGTGAATATTTTCAAATAGGTGTCTTCAGGGCCAGACTATCATCAATCCTAGCAAGTTTGGTTCAGATTGGACTCAGTTTCGCAAAGTTGTAGCAGTTTGTTTTTTTGTCACAAATATCTGACTTTGCAGTGTTGATATGGCAACACCGTTGCGCCATTTGTTATCATAATAAGCACGCATCATCTTTCATGTGTTTTAAATGTTGTCACAAATTTTGAGTTTGATACGATTAAATATGTAAAAGTTATTACCGAAATTGTGTATTTGTTGTATTTTCTGTTACAACAAGGAGGCGCTGTGCTAAAAATGTACAGTTTTTCCACAGACTTCTTCAGCAATGGTCCATCATCAACCCTAGGTAATTTGGTTGGGAAGTGACCTTCTATCGCAAAGTTATAAGAGGTTTGTTGCCTGTGGCGAAAAATAAAAATTTTCACCAACTTTGCCGGCCCCTTTCTCGTACACCATGATACTTATTAAAAAGTTTTTAGCAACTTTAGATCCTCAACTTGTCAAAAGTGACCTCACCAAGTTTGAACGTGATCCCATGTAAGCTCTAGGACAAGTTCGTTCAAATACCGATGGTGCGATATGGCCAAAATCGGCAAAAAATGAATTTTCAATCCAAGATGGCGGCTTTCCTGTTCGTTTTAGAGCTTCGGCTACGCTGACTTTTTTGACCAGCCCGACCTAAGGCACGCGTGTACCAAGTTTCGTGCATGTACATTAAACATGCTCTTCAGGCCCACAATATTTAGGGGGTGGAGCAGTTATTTGTCCCGCCCACTTTCATTTTTTAACGCACATTCCCCGAAACACTAACAAACGTAAATTTACACCAGGTCTGATGCGCTTGCAAAAATTGGTGAGTTTTGGGGCATGTTCAGGGCCTCAAAAATGCGATTCATTTGGTAGGCGGAAGAAGAAGAAGAAGAACTAGTACCGCAAGCGGTAATTGACGGGTTCGAGCTTGACGGCTCGCGAGTCCCCGTGCGTCCACGTCGCCGCGCGAGTCCTCTTCCTCATCTTCCGTTCATTCACCGCTTGTGGTACTGGTTATTTTCAGCTGCATCCCAGCGCAATGTCAGGCGTGTCCTTTTAAAATGGCCGTCTTCCTGTTGGGTGAAAGGCGTGTCCGTAAACGTGTTTAGGGAAGGTACCTTGACTTACATAACAAGTTTCATGTGGATCGGAGAATGTCAGACTTTACTTCCTGTTTTGGGAGTTGTACTTCCTGTAAGGAGGTCATCCTTTACAGACATGTTCAGGGCGGGTCTGAGGTCTAACAGTGTGATTTCATCTATAAGTTGTTATTTTTATGAAAAACAACTGATGGTATCAGAATTGAAGCTGAATTTTAGAAATAACTAGTTATTTTTGTGATAGAACATCTGATGGTATAAGAATTTAGGGTGCATTTTCTCTTTTTTCCCTCTGTTACTTTTTCTCTCTTCCCAATTTTCACTGTTTTTTTTTTCCTTGGCCCCTCTTGCAGTACCTTTTGCCCCATCTTTCCCTTTCAGAGCAGCATGAGAAACTGTAAATGTTAGATTTGATAGATTTGTAGGCAAATGCCTCCATCATGTGGCGAACAAAGGTTACTGCACTGACGAACCACTCAGTAGAGTGGATCCTGTGCAGTGTTCTCATGTCAACACCATTGAACAATATGTTATCATATTCAGCAAGCATCATCTACCATGTGTTTTACATGTTTTCATTCATTTTGAGTATGATACAATGAAATTTGTTAAAGTTATAAGGGAAATTGTGAACTTGTATTTTCTGTTACCACCAGAATGCGCTGTTTTCAAAATGTACAGTTTTTGCATAAGCATCTTCAGCAAGATCCCATCATCGGTCGTCACGAGTTTGGTTAAGATCTGACCTTCCATCGCAAAGTTATAAGAGTTTGTTGTTGTAGCGAAATACCAGACGTCATATTGTCTGCCGTCAACAGGGGGCACTGTTTTTGAAAATGAATATTTTCATATAGGCATCTTCAGGGATTGACTATCATAAATCCTAGCAAGTTTGGTTCAGATTGGAATAGCATTCGCAAAGTGGTAGCAGTTTGTTTTTTGTCGCAAATATCTGACTTTGCAGTGTTGTCATTGCAACATTGTTGAACAATTTGTTATCATATTAGGCACGCATCATCTACCATGTGTTTTGAATGTTTTCCCAAATTTTGAGTTTGATACAAGGAAATTTGTTAAAGTTATAAGGGAAATTGTGAACTTGTACTTTCTGTTACCACCAGGTGGCGCTGTTTCCAAAATTTACAGTTTTTGCTTAGGCATCTTTAGCAAAAGCCCATCATCTATCATCACAAGTTTGGTTAAGATCTGACCTTCAATCGCAAAGTTATAAGAGTTTGTTGTGTGTTGCGAAATACCAGACTTCCTAGTGTTTGCCACCACCAGGAGGCGATGTTTTCAAAATTTACAGTTTTTGCATAGACATCTTTAGCAAGGTCCCATTATCGATTGTCACTTGTTTGGTTAATATCTGACCTTCCATGGCAAAGTTATGAGAGATTGTTGTGTGTTGCGAGGAATCGTGATTTTCGCCAACTTTCCTGACCTTCTTCTTGTTCGCCGTGATACTTAATGAAAAGATTTTGATACCTTTGGATCCTCAACTTGTCCACAGTGACCTCAGCAAGTTTGAAGGTGATCCCATGAAAGCTCTATGACAAGTGCGTTCACATACAATTGGTGCGAAATGGCCAAAATCTGCAAAAATGTACTTTCAATCCAAGATGGCGGCTTTCCCGTTCGTTTTAGAGCATAGGCTGCTTTGAATTTTTTGACCGTCCTGACCTAAGGAACGCGTGAGTACCAAGTTTAGTGCATGTACATTCAACGTGCTCCTCAGGAGGACAAGTTTTAGGGGTTATAAGAGTTTTACCTTTTGTTGTGAAAAATATGAATGAACACCAACTTTGGCGCCCCCTATCTCAAAAACCATGTGACATTTTTAAAAACTTTTAATAACTTTAGATCCTCAACTTGTCCACAGTGACCTCACCTAGTTTGAAGGTGATCCCTTTAAAACTCTATGACAAGTGCGTTCACATACAATTGGTGCGAAATGGCCAAAATCTGCAAAAAATGTACTTTCAATCCAAAATGGCGGCTTTCCTGTTCATTTTAGAGCTTCGGCTACGCTGACTTTTTTGACCGTCTGGACCTAACGAACGCGTGAGTACCAAGTTTTGTGCATGTACATTCAACGTGCTCCTCAGGAGGACAAGTTTTACGGGTTGTAAGAGTTTTGCCTTTTGTTGTGAAAAATATGAATGAACACCAACTTTGGCGCCCCCTATCTCGTACACCGAGCGACATTTTAAAAAGCTTTCAGGAACTTATGCTTGGCAACTTGTTCACAGTGACCTCACCAATTTTCAAGGTGATCGCACAAAAACTCTAGGACAAGTTCATTCAAATATCAGGTGTCATAGTGTCTGCTGTCACAAGGGGGCGCTGTTTTTGAAAGTGAATATTTTCATATAGGTGTCTTCAGGTCCGGACTATCATCAATCCTAGCAAGTTTGGTTCAGATTGGACTCAGATTCGCAAAGTTGTAGCAGTTTGTTTTTTTGTCACAAATATCTGACTTTGCAGTGTTGCTATGGCAACACCGTTGCACCATTTGTTATCATAATAAGCACGCATCATCTTTCATGTGTTTTAAATGTTGTCACAAATTTTGAGTTTGATACTATTAACTATGTAAAAGTTATTACTGAAATTGTGTATTTGTTGTATTTTCTGTTACCACAAGGAGGCGCTGTGCTAAAAATGTACAGTTTTTCCACAGACTTCTTCAGCAATGGTCCATCATCAACACTAGGTAATTTGGTTGGGAAGTGACCTTCTATCGCAAAGTTATAAGAGTTTTGTTGCCTGTGGCGAAAAATAAAAATTTTCACCAACTTTGCCGGCCCCTTTCTCGTACGCCATGATACTTATTAAAAAGTTTTTAGCAACTTTAGATCCTCAACTTGTCAAAAGTGACCTCACCAAGTTTGAACGTGATCCCATGTAAGCTCTAGGACAAGTTCGTTCAAATACCGATGGTGCGAAATGGCCAAAATCGGCAAAAAATGAACTTTCAATCCAAGATGGCGGCTTTCCTGTTCGTTTTAGATCTTAGGCTTGCCTAGGTTTTTTGACCGTCCCGACCCAAGGAACGCGTGTACCAAGTTTCGTGCATGTACATTAAACGTGCTCCTCAGGACGACAAGTGTTAGGGGCTGGAGCAGTTATTTGCCCCGCCCACTTTCATTTTTTAACGCACATTCCCGGAAACACTAATAAACGTAAATTTTCACCAGGTCTGATATGCTTGCAAAAATTGGTGAGTTTTGGGGCATGTTCAGGGCCTCAAAAAGGCGATTCATTTAGAGGAAAAATAATAACTAGTACCGCAAGCGGTAATCAACGGGTTCGAGCTTGACGTCTCGCGGGTCTCCCTGCGCCCACCTCGCCGTGCGAGTCCTCTAGCTCATCTTCCGTTCATTCATTGCTTGCGGTAGTAGTTATTTTCAGCTTGGACTATTTTCAGCGTCCATGTGTTAAGTTAGAGGGCACTTCCTGTTTAAAATGGCAGACTTCCTCTTTTTCCTATTTAATTTAATTTAATTTAATTTAATTTAATTTAATTTAATTTTATTTAATTTAATTTAATTTTATGATTAAGTGCAATATAGGCTATGGTATTGGTATTGGTATTGGTTCAATATGTGCAGTAATTGCAAGTTTTAATAAAAATTTAACCCTCCACTTGTTTTTTTTATTTTGGCCCCCCGTGTATTTGACTTTGGCATTACTGCTTTACAGACATGTTCCGGGCGGGTTTGAGGTCTCACATATCAAGTTTCAAGTGAATACAGCAATCCCAATTAGAGCAGCATGAGAAACTGTAAATGTTAGATTTGATAGATTTGTAGGCAAATGCCTCCATCATGTGGCGAACAAAGGTTACTGCACTGACGAACCACTCAGTAGAGTAGATCCTGTGCAGTGTTCTTATGTCAACGCCGTTGAACGATTTGTTATCATATTCAGCAAGCATCATCTACCATGTGTTTTACATGTTTTCATTCATTTTGAGTATGATACAATGAAATTTGTTAAAGTTATAAGGGAAATTGTGAACTTGTATTTTATGTTACCACCAGAAGGCGCTGTTTTCAAAATGTACAGTTTTTGCACAAGCATCTTCAGCAAGATCCCATCATCGATCGTCACGAGTTTGGTTAAGATCTGACCTTCTATCGCAAAGTTATAAGAGTTTGTTGTTGTAGCGAAATACTAGACGTCATATTGTCTGCCGTCAACAGAAGGCACTGTTTTTGAAAGTGAATATTTTCATACAGGCATCTTCAGGGATTGACTATCATCAATCCTAGTAAGTTTGGTTCAGATTGGAATAGCATTCGCAAAGTGGTAGCAGTTTGTTTTTTGTCGCAAATATCTGACTTTGCAGTGTTGTCATTGCAACACTGTTGAACAATTTGTTATCATATTAGGCACGCATCATCTACCATGTGTTTTGAATGTTTTCCCAAATTTTGAGTTTGATACAAGGAAATTTGTTAAAGTTATAAGGGAAATTGTGAACTTGTACTTTCTGTTACCACCAGGTGGCGCTGTTTCCAAAATTTACAGTTTTTGCTTAGGCATCTTTAGCAAAAGCCCATCATCTATCATCACAAGTTTGGTTAAGATCTGACTTTCAATCGCAAAGTTATAAGAGTTTGTTGTGTGTTGCGAAATACCAGACTTCATAGCGTTTGCCACCACCAGGAGGCGATGTTTTCAAAATTTACAGTTTTTGCATAGCATCTTTAGCAAGGGCCCATCATCGATTGTCACTTGTTTGGTTAATATCTGACCTTCCATGGCAAAGTTATGAGAGATTGTTGTGTGTTGCGAGGAATCGTGATTTTCGCCAACTTTGCCGCCCTTCTTCTTGTTCGCCGTGATACTTGATGAAAAGATTTTGATACCTTTGGATCCTCAACTTGTTCACAGTGACCTCAGCAAGTTTGAAGGTGATCCCATGAAAGCTCTATGACAAGTGCGTTCACATACCATTGGTGTGAAATGGCCAAAATCTGCAAAAAATGTACTTTCAATCCAAGCTGGCGGCTTTCCTGTTCGTTTTAGAGCTTCGGCTACGCTGACTTTTTTGACCGTCTGGACCTAAGGAACGCGTGAGTACCAAGTTCCGTGCATGTACATTCAACGTGCTCCTCAGGAGGACAAGTTTTACGGGTTGTAAGAGTTTCACCTTTTGTTGTGAAAAATATGAATGAACACCAACTTTGGCGCCCCCTATCTCGTACACCGAGCGATATTTTAAAAAGCTTTCAGGAACTTATGCTCGGCAACTTGTTCACAGTGACCTCACAAACTTTCAAGGTGATCGCATAAAAATCTAGGATTAGTTCATTCAAATATCAGGTGTCATAGTGTCTGCTGTCACCAGGGGGCGCTGTTTTTGAAAGTGAATATTTTCATATAGGCGTCTTCAGGGCCAGATTATCATCAATCAGAGCAAGTTTGGTTCAGATCGGACTCGGATTCGTAAAGTTGTAGCAGTTTGTTTTTTGTCACAAATATCTGACTTTTCAGTGTTGCTGTGGCAACAGCGTTGAACGATTTGTTATCATATAAAGCTAGCATCATCGACCATGTGTTTTGAATGTTTTCCCAATTTTTGAGTTTGATACGATTAACTCTGTAAAAGTTATTACCGAAATGTTTATTTTTTGGATTTTCTGTTACCACAAGGAGGCACTGTGCTCAAAATTTACGTTTTTTTCACAGACTTCTTCTGCAATGGTCCATCATCAACCCTAGATAATTTGGTTGGGATGTCACCTTCTATCGCAAAGTTATAAGAGTTTTGTTGCCTGTGGCGAAACATTAAAATTTTCACCAACTTTGCCGGCCCCTTACTCTTACGCCATAATACCTATTGAAAAGATTTTGATACCTTTGGATCCTCAACTTGTCCAAAGTGACCTCACCAAGTTTGAAGGTGATCCCATGAAAGTTCTAGGACAAATCTGTTCAAATATCATTGGTGCGAAATGGCCAAAATCAGCAAAGCATTTACTTTCAATCCAAGATGGCGGCTTTCCTGTTCGTTTTAGAGCATAGGCTACGCTGACTTTTTTGACCGGCCCGACCTAAGGAACACGTGTACCAAGTTTTGTGCATGTACATTAAACGTGCTCCTCAGGACCACAATTTTTAGGGGGTGGAGCAGTTTTTTGGCCCGTCCACTTTCACCAGGGGGCGCTGATTTTGACATGAAATATTTTCACATAGGTTTGTACAGGGCCAGACTATCAACAATCCTAGCAAGTTTGGTTCAGATTGGACCAGGATTGGCAAAGTTGTAACAGTTTTTTTTTTTTAGTATTTTCTACCACCACCAGGAGGCGCTGTTTTCAAAATGTATTGTTTTCGGCAATATAGTGGCCTTCAGCAACTACCCATTATCAAACATAGGAAGTTTGGTTGGGATTGGATCTTCCATCGCAAAGTTATAAGAGTTTCGCTTTTTGTTGTGAAAAATAGGAATTTACACCCACTTTGGCGCCCCCTATCTCGTACACCATGAGACATTTTAAAAAACTTTTGATAACTTAAGTTCCTCAACTGGTTCACAGTGACCTGACCGAGTTTAAAGGTGATCGCACAAGAACTCTCGGATTTATTCATTCAAATACCAGAGGTCATATTGTCTCCGGCACCAGGGGGTGCTGTTTTTGAAAGTGAATATTATCATATAGACGTCTTCAGGGCCGGACTATCATCAATCCTAGCAAGTTTGGTTCAGATTGGACTAGGATTCGCGAAGTTGTAGCAGTTTGTTTTTTTGTCGCAAAAATCCGACTTTGCATCATTACCATGGCAACATCATGTAACTCTACGCCATCATATTGAGCACGCATAGTCTACCTTGTGTTTAGGGTGATTTTTACCAATTTTGAGTTTGATACGATAATCTCTGTAAAAGTTATTCCCGAAATTGTAAAAGTAACTTTTTTTTTTAGATTTTCTGCCACCACCAGGAGGCGATGTTTACAAACTTGACAGTTTTTGCATAGCCATCTTCAGCAAGGGCCCATCATCGATCGCCACAAGTTTGGTTACGATCGGACCTTCCATCACAAAGTTATAAGAGTTTCGTTGCGTGTAGCGAGAAATTACAAATTTTCGCCAACTTTGCCGGCCCTTTTCTCGTACACCATGCGACATTTCAACTAACCATAAGCATCGTTAGATCCCCAACTTGTCCACAGTGACCTCACCAAGTTTGAACAGGATCCCATGTAAGCTCTAGGACAAGTTCGTTCACATACCATTGCTGCAAAATGGCCAAAATAGGCCAAAAATGGCTGTTCAACCCAAGATGGCGGCCTTCCTGTAGGACTTACAGCGGCGCTAGCACGGACTTTTTGGACCGTCCTGACATGCTTAACACGTGTACCAATTTTCGTGCATGTACGTGAAACACGAGAAAAATCGGCCTGATGAAAGCTGTTTTTCATTTTCGTAAGCCCCGCCCACTTTCAATTTTGAACGCAGTGTCCCCGAACTACTATCAGACGTAAATTTACACCAGGTTTGATGCCCTCGCAAAAATTGGTGAGTTTTCGTGTATGGGAAAGGCCTCAAAAAGGCGATTCATTTAGAGGAATAATAATAATAATAATAAGAATAATCTTCACAGTTTCAATAGGGTTCTTGCAACCAAGTTGCTCGAACCCTAATAATCTTCGCAGTTTCAATAGGGTTCTTGCAACCAAGTTGCTCGAACCCTAATAATAATAATAATAAGAATAATCTTCACAGTTTCAATAGGGTTCTTGCAACCTTGTTGCTCGAACCCTAATAATCTTAGCGATTATAATAGGGTTCTTGCGCAACCAAGTTGCTCGAACCCTAACTAGTACCGCAAGCGGTAATCAACGGGTTCGAGCTTGACGGCTCGCGGGTCTCCCTGCGCCCACCTCGCCGTGCGAGTCCTCTAGCTCATCTTCCGTTCATTCATTGCTTGCGGTAGTAGTTATTTTCAGCTTGGACTATTTTCAGCGTCCATGTGTTAAGTTAGAGGGCACTTCCTGTTTAAAATGGCAGACTTCCTCTTTTTCCTATTTAATTTAATTTAATTTAATTTAATTTAATTTAATTTAATTTAATTTAATTTAATTTAATTTAATTTTATGATTAAGTGCAATATAGGCTATGGTATTGGTATTGGTATTGGTTCAATATGTGCAGTAATTGCAAGTTTTAATAAAATTTAACCCTCCACTTGTTTTTTTTATTTTGGCCCCCCGTGTATTTGACTTTGGCATTACTGCTTTACAGACATGTTCCGGGCGGGTTTGAGGTCTCACATATCAAGTTTCAAGTGAATACAGCAATCCCAATTAGAGCAGCATGAGAAACTGTAAATGTTAGATTTGATAGATTTGTAGGCAAATGCCTCCATCATGTGGCGAACAAAGGTTACTGCATGACAAACCACTCAGTTGAGGGAATCCTTTGCATTTTTGCCAGGCAACACCATTTAACGATTTGTTATCGTATTCAGCAAGCATCATCTACCATGTGTTTTACATGTTTTCATTCATTTTGAGTATGATACAATGAAATTTGTTAAAGTTATAAGGGAAATTGTGAAATTGTATTTTATGTTACCACCAGAAGGCGCTGTTTTCAAAATGTACAGTTTTTGCACAAGCATCTTCAGCAAGATCCCATCATCGATCGTCACGAGTTTGGTTAAGATCTGACCTTCCATCGCAAAGTTATAAGAGTTTGTTGTTGTAGCGAAATACTAGACGTCATATTGTCTGCCGTCAACAGCAGGCACTGTTTTTGAAAGTGAATATTTTCATACAGGCATCTTCAGGGATTGACTATCATCAATCCTAGCAAGTTTGGTTCAGATTGGAATAGCATTCGCAAAGTGGTAGCAGTTTGTTTTTTGTCGCAAATATCTGACTTTGCAGTGTTGTCATTGCAACACTGTTGAACAATTTGTTATCATATTAGGCCCGCATCATCTACCATGTGTTTTGAATGTTTTCCCAAATTTTGAGTTTGATACAAGGAAATTTGTTAAAGTTATAAGGGAAATTGTGAACTTGTACTTTCTGTTAACACCAGGTGGCGCTGTTTCCAAAATTTACAGTTTTTGCTTAGGCATCTTTAGCAAAAGCCCATCATCTATCATCACAAGTTTGGTTAAGATCTGACCTTCAATCGCAAAGTTATAAGAGTTTGTTGTGTGTTGCGAAATACCAGACTTCATAGCGTTTGCCACCACCAGGAGGCGATGTTTTCAAAATTTACAGTTTTTGCATAGACATCTTTAGCAAGGGCCCATCATCGATTGTCACTTGTTTGGTAAATATCGGACCTTCTATCGCAAAGTTATAAGAGTTTTGTTGCATGTGGCGAAAATCTTAAATTTTCACCAACTTTGACGCCCCCTTTCTCGTACGCCATGATACTTATTAAAAAGTTTTCAGGAACTTTAGATCCTCAACTTGTCCACAGTGAACTCAGCAAGTTTGAAGGTGATCCCATGAAAGATCTATGACAAGTGCGTTCACATACCATTGGTGCGAAATGGCCAAAATCAGCAAAAAATTTACTTTCCATCCAAGATGGCGGCTTTCCCGTTCGTTTTAGAGCATAAGCTGCTTTGAATTTTTTGACCGTCTGGACCTAAGGAACGCGTGAGTACCAAGTTTAGTGCATGTACATTCAACATGCTCCTCAGGAGGATAAGTTTTACGGGTTGTAGGAGTTTAGCCTTTTGTTGTGAAAAATATGAATGAACGCCAAATTTGGCGCCCCCTATCTCAAAAACCATGTAACATTTTAAAATACTTTTAATAACTTTAGATCCTCAACTTGTCCACAGTGACCTCAACCAGTTTGAAGGTGATCCCTTTAAAGCTCTATGACAAGTGCGTTCACATACCATTGGTGCGAAATGGCCAAAATCTGCAAAAAATTTACTTTCAATCCAAGATGGCAGCTTTCCTGTTCGTTTTAGAGCTTCGGCTACGCTGACTTTTTTGACCGTCTGGACCTAAGGAATGCGTGAGTACCAAGTTTTGTGCATGTACATTCAACGTGCTCCTCAGGAGGACAAGTTTTACGGGTTGTAATAGTTTCACCTTTTGTTGTGAAAAATATGAATGAACACCAACTTTGGCGCCCCCTATCTCGTACACCGAGCGATATTTTAAAAAGCTTTCAGGAACTTATGCTCGGCAACTTGTTCCCAGTGACCTCACCAACTTTCAAGGTGATCGCATAAAAACTCTAGGATTAGTTCATTCAAATATCAGGTGTCATAGTGTCTGCTGTCACCAGGGGGCGCTGTTTTTGAAAGAGAATATTTTCATATAGGTGTCTTCAGGGCCAGATTATCATCAATCAGAGCAAGTTTGGTTCAGGTCGGACTCGGATTCGTAAAGTTGTAATAGTTTGTTTTTTGTCACAAATATCTGACTTTGCAGTGTTGCTGTGGCAACACCGTTGAACGATTTTTTATCATATAAAGCACGCATAATCGACCATGTGTTTTGAATGTTTTCCCAATTTTTGAGTTTGATACGATTAACTCTGTAAAAGTTATTACCGAAATGTTTATTTTTTGTATTTTCTGTTACCACAAGGAGGCGCTGTGCTAAAAATGTACAGTTTTTCCACAGACTTATTCAGCAAAGGTCCATCATCAACCCTAGGTAATTTGGTTGGGATGTGACCTTCTATCGCAAAGTTATAAGAGATTTGTTGCCTTGTGGCGAAACATTAAAATTTTCACCAACTTTGCCGGCCCCTTACTCTTACGCCATAATACCTATTGAAAAGATTTTGATACCTTTGGATCCTCAACTTGTCAAAAGTGACCTCACCAAGTTTGAAGGTGATCCCATGAAAGTTCTAGGACAAATCTGTTCAAATATCATTGGTGCAAAATGGCCAAAATCAGCAAAGCATTTACTTTCAATCCAAGATGGCGGCTTTCCTGTTCGTTTTAGAGCATAGGCTACGCTGACTTTTTTGACCGGCGTGACCTAAGGAACGCGTGTACCAAGGTTTGTGCATGTACATTAAACGTGCTCCTCAGGACCACAGGTTTTAGGGGGTGGAGCAGGTTTTTGGCCCGTCCACTTTCACCAGGGGGCGCTGATTTTGACTTGAAATATTTTCACATAGGTTTGTTCAGGGCCAGACTATCAACAATCCTAGCAAGTTTGGTTCAGATTGGACCAGGATTGGCAAAGTTGTAACAGTTTTTTTTTTGTAGTATTTTCTACCCCCACCAGGAGGCGCTGTTTTCAAAATGTATTGTTTTCGGCAATATAGGCGCCTTCAGCAACTACCCATTATCAATCATAGGAAGTTTGGTTGGGATTGGATCTTCCATCGCAAAGTTATAAGAGTTTTGCTTTTTGTTGTGAAAAATAGGAATTTACACCCACTTTGGCGCCCCCTATCTCGTACACCATGAGACATTTTAAAAAACTTTTGATAACTTAAGCTCCTCAACTGGTTCACAGTGACCTCCCCGAGTTTAAAGGTGATCGCACAAGAACTCTAGGATTAATTCCTTCAAATACCAGAGGTCATATTGTCTCCGTCACCAGGGGGTGCTGTTTTTGAAAGTGAATATTTTCATATAGACGTCTTCAGGGCTGGACTATCATCAATCCTAGCAAGTTTGGTTCAGATTGGACTAGGATTAGCAAAGTTGTAGCAGTTTGTTTTTTTGTCGCAAAAATCCGACTTTGCATCATTACCATGGCAACATCATGTAACTCTACGCCATCATATTGAGCATGCATCATCTACCTTGTGTTTTGGGTGATTTTTACCAATTTTGAGTTTGATACGATAATCTCTGTAAAAGTTATTCCCGAAATTGTAAAAGTAACTTTTTTTTTTTAATTTTCTGCCACCACCAGGAGGCGATGTTTACAAACTTGACAGTTTTTGCATAGGCCTCTTCAGCAAGGGCCCATCATCAATCGCCACAAGGTTGGTTAAGATCGGACCTTCTATCGCAAAGTTATAAGAGTTTTGTTGCGTGTGGCGAAAATCTTAAATTTTCACCAACTTTGACGCCCCCTTTCTCGTACGCCATGATACTTATTAAAAAGTTTTCAGGAACTTTAGATCCTCAACTTGTCCACAGTGACCTCACCAAGTTTGAACGTGATTCCATGTAAGCTCTGGGACAATTTCGTTCAAATACCGATGGTGCGAAATGGCCAAAATCGCCTCTGTTTTGGCGTGCAATCCAAGATGGCGTCCTTCCTGTAGGATTCACAGGGAAGTTGTCATAGACTTTTTTGACCGTCCCCACCTCATGAACATGTGTGCCAAGTTTCGTTCATGTACGTTAAACCCGAGAGCAGATGACCTAATAGAAGTTTTTTGCGTCAGTTTTTAGCCACGCCCTCTTCCATTTTTTGACGCACATTCCTTGAAACACTGATATACGTAATTTTACACCAGGTCTGATGGGGTTGCAAAATTTGGTGAGTTTTGGGGCATGGGAAAGGCCTCAAAAACGCGATTCATTTGGAGGAATAATAAAAATAAGAATAATCTTAGCGATTATAATAGGGTTCTTGCGCAACCAAGTTGCTCGAACCCTAATAATCTTAGCGATTACAATAGGGTTCTTGCGCAACCAAGTTGCTCGAACCCTAATAATCTTAGCGATTATAATAGGGTTCTTCACACTCACACACACACGCTCTCACACACACACACACACAGTGGAGGAAGAGAGTGTGTTTTCCTCTCTTTCTTTGTTCGACTGCTCAAGATAAATTTGCTTTTAGTAGGAAGTGTTTGTGGCGAGTGTCAGAGGTCAAAGGTGACGCGGGGTTATCATCAGGTGACATCATGTATCGTCTTCTGTCAACACCACATTAGTTTTTCTGTCATCTATAAAACAAGACCAACTCAAGGGTGATGATGTGTGAAAACGGTGCACAACGGCGACCTGTAGTGTTTAAAACTGGTACTGCAGTCTCATTTAAAACAATACAGAGAGATTCCATACGTTAACTATTCAGCAGGAAGAGTTACTAACTGACCCTCAGCAGCTTTTATTTAAACTCGTTTCTTTTCTTCCGGTCGAGACATTTTTCAGATTAGCACTGAGACTTTTTACCATTTGACCCTGTCATACTAGGGGGCGCTACAGTGCATAATCCACACATTTGATGTTGCAGAGATTTTCACCCTGTCATTTATCCAGAGACATCGCCGTGTCCTCGTTATTCTTAAGGTTTCAAATATGTTTGAAAGAGTGAAATAGTTTGTGTGAGAATGAGATGAACTCTCCGTGAGCACGGATGGTAAAGTGGAGCGTTGTGTTCCCGGTGTGTTGTCGTCAGTTTGTTTAAAAGTGTGAAGCAAACTTTCTCTGTGTTTAAAATGAAGAATGAAATAAATAAATGAAGGTGCCCTTGAAGTGAGGAGTAAGAGAAGCTCGACGTGAGGATTTCATGTCTCCTTTTGAAGTGTCTTTATGAGCAGAGAGTGAATGAAGCTAAGCTCCTCTCTCCTTTTCTTTTCTCCTCCGTTCACTCGAGGGAGCATCCTTTCTTTTCTGCTGCAGCCGTCGCAGCATACTAATGTTTTACAGCAGCGCGCGGTGCTTTCTCTCACACATGAACGAGTCAACTCAAAGTTTTCTAATTAAAATTTGATCTCAGTGCCGATTGTTACCATCAAATTTCCATTTTATTTAAATTACGAGGAGATCTGGCTAATTATGGAGTGAGTGCTTGTTGTCGCCCGTGACAACAGAATTAAATAAAACAGAATAAATGTCATATTTTATCAAGAATGTATGAATTTATAAAAACAATCATTTATTTAAATAAAAACTGCACAGTTTGTTTAGTTTGAATGTTGGTGGTGATTCAGATGCAAATCCAGGTTTAATCCAGGATTTAAAACTTCACTGTGTGCTTTGTTTGTAAAGCAGATTTTTACAGTTTTTTACAAACACAGCTGATGAATCATGGTCTTGTTTTTAACTGTGTGTTTAAGTGTTTGTGTTGACCGCTCCCTGCAGACACACACCGTGTCTCTGCGTCTCATATGTGTGTTTTCTTCTCTAATGGTTAATGGTTTCCCAGCGTCTGCTCCAGCCAGTACATCCAATGTTTCAGGATCATTTATTCTCCAGCGTTTACGTGGAAACAGCGCGGAGCTCGTTACAATGATTACTCTCCACTTTGAACAGAAGGCTACAGGAGGTCACTTTCAGACACTCTCATCTTTTTCTTTTCTTTTTTTGGTCAGAGAGAGAGAGAGAGAGAGAGAGAGAGAGAGAGGAAGTCAGACTGCTGCTGCTAAAACAAATGCTGTCTCTTTATTCCGCTGTACTGTTGAATGTTGCAGTGCAGTTCTTTGTGGAGAGCATGAATAAAAGAGTTCCTGAGGAGGAGAAGTGCAGCATCCTGCTGAGCCACATTTAGATCTGAGACAGGAGGGAGCAGCAGAGAGAGAGACAGACGCTGAGACAGAGAGACAGACGCTGAGACAGAGAGACAGAGAGACAGAGAGAGACAGAGAGAGACAGCGGCAGAAGACAGGCAGCTGAGAGAGAGAGACAGACAGAGAGGCAGACAAGCTGAGAGAGACTGAGACAGAGACAGGCAGCTGAGACAGAGAGAGAGAGAGAGACAGAGAGATGAGAGAGAGACAGGCAGCTGAGACAGAGAGACAGAGAGAGACAGAGACAGACAGAGAGAGAGAGAGACTGAGACAGGCTGAGACAGAGAGACAGAGAGAGAGACAGGCGGCTGAGACAGAGAGACAGGCGCTGAGACAGAGAGGCTGAGACAGAGACTGGCTGAGAGAGAGAGAGCGCCCGAGAGACTGACGCTGAGAGAGAGATGAGACAGAGACAGAGAGAGAGCAGGACAGAGACAGAGAGACAGACAGAGAGACAGAAGACAGAGAGACAGACGAGAGACAGAGAGACAGAGAGACAGAGCCAGAGAGAGACTGAGAGAGAGAGAGAGAGAGACTGAGACAGAGCAGAGCGCTGAGACAGAGAGCAGGCGCTGAGAGACAGGCAGAGACAGAGAGAGAGAGACAGAAGAGAGGCAGACAGAGAGACAGGCGAGACAGAGACAGAAGAGAGACAGAGAGACAGGCGCTGAGACAGAGACAGACAGAGAGAGCTGAGAGAGAGAGACAGAGAGAGACTGAGACAGAGAGAGAGAGCTGAGACAGAGAGACAGACGCAGACAGAGAGACAGAGAGAGCTGAGAGAGAGAGACAGAGACAGATATGAGACAGAGAGATGAGACAGAGAGACAGATTGAGAGAGAGAGAGATAGAGAGAGACAGGCGCTGAGACAGAGACATTGAGAGACAGAGAGAGAGAGACGCAGACAGACGCTGAGAGAGAGAGACTGAGAGAGAGAGAGACAGACGCAGAGAGAGAGACAGACGCTGAGAGAGAGAGACTGAGAGACAGATATATATGATCATATTATATATAAGATCATATTTTATATATACATGATCATATATATATAAATACGAT
>NC_058040.1:19122447-19124947 GCF_019176455.1 Solea senegalensis
GACAGATTTTAGAGGTGATGTCTTGTTGGACCGTGTTATTAACACGTTATTAACGGTGTTAATAACGTGTTAATAATGCGTTAATAACGTGTTATTAACGCGTTATTAACAGCGTTAATAAACACAAACCTATTTTAACGGCGTCTTTCTCTTTTTTATCGTGAGATTGACGTTCTTTTTGATGTTTTTTTTCACATGCTGTTGCAACAACTAGTAACGTTATAAAAACTACAACACCACACCAGATCTAGCTCGACCGGAAACAACACAACAGGCACGCTGCACACACTTGTTTGTGCTAAAGAGTAGTAGCTAACGTTGTGTTCTGAGTGGATGGCGAGCGCTGTGCGCTTCTCCGTATCCAACGCAGCCTGGATCATTTCTCCACGCACTCCCCACATCCAAGTCATGATGTCTGCAGTGTTACCAACCAAGCTGGCAGACCCCCCAACCGTAGTAAGGAGACCACCGAAGACCGCTAGCTCCTTTAGCTCGGATTAGCTCGCTAAACCACGGCACTGCAGGCTAATACACAGACTCTCTTATTATTGTGCTGCTCTCACAATAAGAGGAATAAGTCACAATATGCAGGTGACAGAGATATTGTCTCAATAAAAAAACATCTGCACAAAGCAAGCAGATCCACAACAGATCTGCTTGCGATTAATCAGTTAACTGATTAATCGCGAGTTAACTATGACATTAATGCGATTAATCGCGAGTTAACTATGACATTAATGTGATTAATCGCGAGTTAACTATGACATTAATGCGATTAATCGCGAGTTAACTATGACATTAATGCGATTAATCGCGAGTTAACTATGACATAAATGCGATTAATCGCGAGTTAACTATGACATTAATGCGATTAATCGCGAGTTAACTATGACATTAATGTGATTAATCGTGAGTTTACTATGACATTAGTGTGATTAATCACGAGTTAACTATGACATTAATGTGATTAATCGTGAGTTAACTATGACATTAATGCGATTAATCGCGAGTTAACTATGACATTAATGCGATTAATCGCGAGTTAACTATGACATTAGTGCGATTAATCGCGAGTTAACTATGACATTAGTGCGATTAATCGCGAGTTAACTATGACATTAGTGCGATTAATCGCGAGTTAACTATGACATTAATGCGATTAATCGCGAGTTAACTATGACATTAATGCGATTAATCGCGAGTTAACTATGACATTAATGCGATTAATCGCGAGTTAACTATGACATTAATGCGATTAATCGCGAGTTAACTATGACATTAATGCGATTAAGTTAACTATGACATTAATGCGATTAATCGTGAGTTAACTATGACATTAATGCGATTAATCGCGAGTTAACTATGACATTAATGCGATTAATCGCGAGTTAACTATGACATTAATGCGATTAATCGTGAGTTAACTATGACATTAGTGTGATTAATCACGAGTTAACTATGACATTAATGTGATTAATCGTGAGTTAATATTTGAATCGTTTGACAGCACTAATAATTACATTAAATAAAACACAGACACACGTTCACACCTGCAGCCAATCAGAAACTCCACATACAGAAGCTCTCTGTTCAGCCAGCATTCAAACTGACAACCCCCGTACTGTGAGGTAGCAATGCGAACCACTTCAGTTTCTCTGACTGTTGCAGCTTCACTGTGCGACACAGTCAGAGAGGACACTCCGTCCTCGGGGAGGAGGAATAACAATGTTCCTCGTTCTCGCTCTTAATGATTAGAATAAACTCGCTGCAGTTTGCCTCATTATTCAGGAAAAGTTACTGCACTTATTATTTATTAAAGGCTCTGACTGACTAAAGTGTGTCCACACACACGGTGTCCAAAGTCCAACTCCACTTTAGTGTAAAATCATATTTGGATGTTATTTTGAGTTCATGAACAACCGTCACGTCTCTCAACGTCTCCTCTCGCATTAGAATACGTGATGACTTTGTCCAGATGTGGACAGGAAGAGGACGTCGGGATCTGGAAGTGTCAAACGTTTCACCAGCAGCTTTTTTCTCGCTGAGTTTCACCACGGCAACAACCGCTGCTAATTTTAGCCTCAACACTGAATCCACAGTTAAAGCTGTGCAGTGTGAAATCTTCAGGACAGGATTCTGAAAGTCACAGGAAGTCTCTGAAGGAGACGGCGTCTTCTCGTTTGACTGCATTCATTCACTAACTGGAGGTGAGTTTAGTTTATCACAGCGCGAGACACAGACAGGATTAAACCTGGATTAACACAAACTTCACAATCACAGGATCCTGTTTAATTATTTAAAAACTATGGAAGCGCATTGCATTCACTTTTTTTGGGTCTGTTTTTCGGAGTACTTTTTTTTCTGATTTTGTGCTAGTTTAGAACGCATTTGAAACAATATTTGTTCAGAAGGAAAACTCGTTCAGATCTGTTAGACATAGCGATGTTTCTCCATGATCAGTTGGACAGATATGGCTCCACAGATACAAGATGATGCATTA
>NC_058040.1:19139947-19202697 GCF_019176455.1 Solea senegalensis
TCAAACTGAAAGTCGTCTCCATGTTTTGTATAAATCAGCTTCATGTTCTGCTTCTTCTTTCTCTAAATGCTGCAGCTGCTGCAAATCTATGCATTTTCCAAAGATCGTCCACAGAGCAGAGACACAGTGTGTGTGTGTGTGTGCGTGTGTGTGTGTGTGCGTGTGTGTGTGGAAAACAGTGTCAGGAAGAACAGAGTCAATCAATATGACAGAGTCCTGTTTGGAATCAACTGTATAATTAAAGTTGAAACATTCATTACATTTGGAAAACGCTAAATTAAACCAAATTAAACTCTATTTTATAATATTAAAATCTAATAATCATGGTTTTTCTACTGCTTTAACTTTTACAGTGTAATATTTTGTGATTGCTTTAAATTCTAGCGTCACTTAAACTTTAGATTGTGTTTTTAAAATAAAGTTTCACTTTTTTAAGTCTTGACTCAAAAGGAAGCAGGATTTAAAAAAACACCAGTGTTTATTTCCACTGTGATTCTGGGCCAGTTTCACAGACCCTCAACACTGAGGGGCCCCTGAGCTGGGGGCCCCTGAGCTGAGGGCTCCCACTGTGCCGTCAGTCAGAGAAAGTGAAGATCGTTGTGGAGCTGAGAAGTTTGAAATTATTTCAGGCTCCATGATCTGTCCCTTTTCTGCTGTGGCTCCCTCTAGTGGAGGAGAAGCAGCACTGCAACATGACTTGAACTCTTCTTTTAAAACAGTGTTATTCTTCTTCTTCTGTTGTTTCTTCAGATAAAACCTCAGTGTCAGCGCTCTTTACAACTGAAAATAAGAAGCAATAACTTCATCTATTGGCTTTTGTTGTTTTAGGATTAATAATCTACAGAGTTGACAGTGTTTATTCTAATCTGGGGAAGGATTACTGTTTTGTCTTCAAAAGTATCGACTGAAGCTTTTTCACAACTAAAGAAAAATCAAAGCAGATAAAAATGCTGTTTCCTGCTCTCACAGGTGTTTAAAGCCATAAACCATGATGATGATGATGATGATGATGATGATGATGATAAACCTACATGAACGCTTTATAACCTAAAGCTCTATTTTGTTAATATGTATATGTGTATATATTTATAATTATATATCAACACACGTGTGTTGATGAAGAGAGAGGGCGACTCAGCGTTTTCTTTACTGTTGATGAGTCAGCAGAATCACGGCAGCGCCTCTAAAGGTCAAAGGTCATTAAATGTCACTGTTTTTCTGTAAAATGTATAAAAAGAAACAAAAAAAAAGGATCTATTTTTGTACAAAGGTGATTTTCTGCGTTCTTCTGCTTCTGCGCTGTTTCTCCGCCTTCTCGTCTGTGGACTCGCGTGAACGCTGCGGCCTCGTCTCCATGGTAACCGTGTCGCCTTTTACTTTGGTTTTATTTTTGTCATCTGTTGTTTGTGGGTCGTTCTCTGATGTTCTTTCATGGACTGATAAATAAATGATGATTAAAAAAGGATCATGTGATGGTGTTTGTGACGCAGCGACACTGAACATAGAAAAGTGTTTTATTGAGTCGCAGGTGACAGCTGTCACTCACCACAGAACCTGACGTTTCACACGTTCACAACAAACACTGACAGTGAATATGTACAAAAACTACATCACAAAAGAACTGCATTTGGTCACCATGGTAACTGTGAAACACTGACATTTGTTTGTGAAGATGGAGTTAAATTTAATGACATTATTATTATTATTTCAAGTTTAAACTAAATTCCTAATTATTGAGCCTGAAAAAAAAAAGACATTATTTATAATAATTTACATTGAAGGGGAAAAAAAAAGGTTATTATTTGTTCAGATGGTTCACTTAAAAGGTCCAGTGTGTAAAATTTAGCTGAATTTATTTTCATTTGTCAGAAATTGAAGCAAAAATAATGTGTAAAATCACTTTAATAAACATGTTTACAGACTGGACCTTTAAACATGAAGCCATGACACTGATGCTACAAACAGTTCAACTTTAAAAAAGGAAAAAAGTAGAAATGAGCATTAAATTTATTGTAGAAAAACAAAGTGTGTGTGTGTGTGTGTGTGTGTGTGAGAGCTGGTGAGCATGTTAATACAGTGATTACAAAATAACAACAGAAAACACCGAAGCACCAGAGAAACACTGTAACTACTGTCACCATCAGAGACAG
The DNA here is from genome assembly GCF_019176455.1 of Solea senegalensis. Taxonomy (NCBI): domain Eukaryota; kingdom Metazoa; phylum Chordata; class Actinopteri; order Pleuronectiformes; family Soleidae; genus Solea; species Solea senegalensis. The sequence continues at coordinate 19,142,098 of NC_058040.1, forward strand.
AAGACAGACGAGGACAGACCGGCGTGTCTCTGAAATGTCTCTGCTGTGGTTTTCTGTTTGTTAGCGAAGAGACAAAAACAAACGTGAAGGCTGAAGAACTTAGCAGTCGCTCCTCCATAGCTTGATGGTTTTGTCGTTTTCTAAAGCCGCAGACGCGATGATGTTCTCTGTCGGGTGACAGGCGGTCGAGATGACCACGTCTGCACAGAGGACACGACAAATCAAAACACAAACACAAAAACAAACACAAACACAATCGTCTAGAAATCAGGGTTCACCCTGAAGAGTTCCTGGGCCATTTTTCAGCCATTCTGTTTTTAATTGTGTTGAATGAATATAGCTCAAATTTTCCAGAGGAAATTAATGTTTGGTAAACTTCAAAAGTGTCATCTCAGGTTCTTCAATTAGCCTAAAATGAAAACGCAGAAAACGCCACCGTCCCAGAAACAGCTGTAAAAACCAAACTACAACTTTCAAAGTCAGTCTTTTAAAGCCTGAAATATATAGATCACATTTTATCACAATATTCTTCAAATGTTAACCCTTTAAAGGCCAGTTTGTTCTCACAACTCCACTGTTTTTCTATCCAAAAAACACAAAAAGAAACTTAAACAATTATTTCCAAACAGTTTTACACAAACTGGCCTTTAAAGGGTTAACATTTTAAAAAAACATGATTAAAATGTGATATGCATACTTCAAGTGGAAAAAATATTAATATATAATGTTTTTATATCATTGACCATCTCAAGGCCTAATAGTATTTATAATCAAATTCCCCTTGAAAAGATTTTTTTATTTTTTTCAATAAAAAAAACCCAGTAGATTTGTGAAAACAAACCTTTAAAGTGTTAAAGATTTAAAAAATATTATTAATACTTAATATGTATATTTCAGACTGAAGTAGCTTTGAAAGATTGACTCATTTAAAGTGGGAAAATATTAACATATAATACTTTTACAGCAGTTTTTTGGCAAGGTGACATTTTCTGCCACTAGGAACAAATGAGGAAGTTTTTTAAAGGAACTCTTGAGGGTTAAAGTGTGCGTGTGCGTCACCTGTGTGTCCCTGCAGTTTCTGCACAATCTCCTTGGTCTGCAGGTTCCAGATATAAACCATGTTGTCCTCTGAACCCGACACGATCCACTAAGAGAGAGAGACGCACACAAAAGCACACAACTAACGTCAGTGACTTTAAAAACATAAAGACTTCATGATTTAATCAATAAAATAAGAGAAATATTCTTACCTTTCCGCCTGTGACAGAGAAATTAGCAAATATGCAGTACTTCTCGTTTTTATGGCCCGTGTATGTTTTCAAACACTGGAACAGAAGAACGTGATAAAAACATCAACGATAAATATTAGTGCTGTCAACGATTCAAATATTTAATCACGTTTAATCGCATTAATGTCACAGTTAACTCACGATTATTCGCATTAATGTCACAGTTAACTCGCGATTAATCGGATGAATGTCACAGATAACTCACAATTAATAGGATTAATGTCACAGATAACGCACGATTATTCGCATTAATGTCATAGTTAACTCACGATTATTCGCATTAATGTCATAGTTAACTCGCGATTAATCGGATGAATGTCACAGATAACTATTCGCATTAATTAGTTAACTCATAGCGCATTAATGTCATAGTTAACTCACGATTATTCGCATTATGTCACGTTAACTCATGATTAATCGGATGAATGTCACAGATAACGCACGATTATTCGCATTAATGTCATCGTTAACTCGCGATTAATCTGATTAATGTCACAGTTAACTCACGATTACATAGAAAAGTGGACGGTCTTTATATTAGGTACAGCACAGTGAGAGGAAGAGGGCAAAGGTCACAAAAGAACTAATATATACACAAGAAAACTCTGAAAGGAACAAGATCAACTCATAAAAACATGTGATTTAAAAGCTGTGGCAGCGGCTCACCTTTCCTTTACTGTAGTCCCACAGTTTCAGTGTGCTGGAAAACAAAAACAGCACAGTCAGTCACACACATACAGTCTGCAGCTGTGACGGTACACTGCCCCCTGCTGGTGTAAAACTCACTTGTCCAGTGTAGCAGCGAGGATGTATTTGCCGTTTGGAGAAAACTTGACGAAGGACACGGGAGGGTTGTCGTCGTCTGACGAGAGACAGAAAATAAACACGTTATAAATGTGAGCTGTAATCTGTAATCTGACCGTTAATCTCAAACGTGTTCATGGAGAGACAGAGCGAGGACAATGCTGCGGACTTGTCCATGTCTTATTACCTATGAGTGTCTTCAAACACTGTCCCGACGCTGTGTCCCAGATCCGACTGTGAATATGAAACAAGTTAATACATTTTCTTTGCCAGTCAGAAGGAATTCTATGGATGACATTCAAAAACTAACCAGAGGCCGTCGTAGCTGCTGGACACGATCAGAGATCCGTCTCTGTTGAAATGAACCTGTGAACAAAACAAATCCTCACCATCAGTGAGACCGTGCTGAGCTTTACGACATTCAGTCAAAAGAAAAGGAGAGCACGTACAGCAGAGACGGGGTCAGAGTGCGCCGGCAGAGTTTTCAGACATTTCCCCGTCTTCACGTCCCATATCCTCACACTCTCATCAAACTAGAGACAAAAACAGACGCTGGTCATTTCTGTCAAAACCACACAGGACCAACATCTGGTTTCCATCTGCTGTTTCCTACTCACCGACCCTGACACGATCAGGTTAGACTGAGGGTTGAAGTTGCAGCAGAAGACGTAGTTACTGTGGCCTTTTAGAGTTTTTAGACATTTTCCCTGGAGAAAAGAGAAATGAGACCAAATAACTGTCAGCGGAGATGAAAGATGAGCCAACTGATCACACTCTACATCACAACACCGCACAGACAGCTACTCAACTGAGCTGACGTCCCAGATCTTCAGAGTTTTATCGTCCGACGCAGAGACCAGGAGGTTGGAGTCAGAGGACCAGGCCACGTCTGAGATTCCCTGTCCATTCACAGCAAATAATGAGTTACATATGCAACACAAACCAGGGTTGACCTCGTCGATGTTGTCGTCGCTGTTTTAGAGACTTTTCAAGGATGCTGTGTTTGTCTGTCAGTGTATAAACAAACCTTGAAGGACGGAAGGGTTCCAAGGCTTTTGTTAAGTATTTGGATATAAAAACATAAAACTCAATGTTAGGAATAATATTATATTGATGGGTATTGACTGTGGGAAACTGCATGGCCTTGGTGGAGGTTTGTTTCTCGAATTATTCATCTCAGTTAATTTCTGAGGTTTTTGTCCCTCAAGGATTTTGCTGTTGCTCTGTTGAGATGCACACAGCACACATAAATACAATCCAGATCAAATTTTACATTTGCGCCATAAGAAACAATGAACAGTATAAAAAAAAAAGTCATTAAGAAAAGATATCATCACCATTATTATTGTGCTATAATTAAAAGTCGATATCATTAACTGTATAAACTTGTAACTTGATACAGTTGTTGTGTATCTGCTGCTGGTCTCTCTCTCTCTTCTGTCTCTACCTCATCTCCCTCTTGTCCTTTCTCTCCCCCCTTTCTGTCCCCCACCTCTCCTCTGTCCCCCATTTTCCTTTCACCCCAACCGGTCGAGGCAGATGACGGCACATCTCTGAGTCTGGTTCTGTCAGAGATTTCTTCTTCTGTTAAGAGGGAGTTTTTTCTCTCCACTGATGCCTAGTGTTTGCTCATTGTGTGAACTGTTGTGTTCTCTGCTCTCCTTGATGTTGTCTATGTACAGACCTGAGATCATGTATGTTATGATTTGGCGCTATACAAATAAAACTGAATTGAAGAACCATAAGCACTGATCACTGAACATGGAACTAACAGAATGATGCATTCGTTAGTTTTGACTCTGAGCCTGAAGACTGAACAGGATGTTTATTATGATAACAATAATAATAATGATAATAATTAGTTATTATTATTATTATTATTATTCGGATGTTTATCATCAAAGATGCTACAAAAATCTTATCACAAACACTTTATTCAAACATGAAACACTAAAGAAGAAACTCACGAGTTTGTGTCCAGCTATGGTTTTCTCAAACTTGCCGTCATAAGCTCCCCAGATTTTGATGAGTTTATCGGCAGCTGTAAAGACAGAATAATGGTGTCATTGTTGCAGAATAATTCATTCATCCACAGTGAAAGACAGTGAGAGTGAAACTTTGTTTGTGACTCAAAGTGCTCAGTGAAAACTGACAGGAGCTGGCGAGCCACTCTCCACTGGGACTGAATTTGACCGAGGAGACAGCTTTGGTGTGACCGGCCAGCGTGAACTTCAGGCTGTAGTTTGGTTTGGCGGGTGCAGACTGGAAATGAAAACAAGCTGACGTCATTAACATGAACTGATGAGTGAGCAGGAGAGAAACAAACACTGACAACGACACAAATCCAAACCTTGCTTTGACTGGAAGACGCTGACGGCACAACTGGAGGTTTGGTGTCAGTCTCTGGTTTCTTATCTTCCGTTGCCATGGTGATGAAACAATTGGCATCTATTGTTCAAGACCCTGACACGGAGAAGAAGCAGATATTTGAGTTAGAGCTGAAACAATTAATCCATTATTAATCGGTTACTACTAATTAATCAACAACTATTTTGATAATCGATTAATTGGTTTGAAGCTTTTTTTCCATGATTAAAACAAGATTTCTGATTGTTTAAGCTCCTTAAATGTGACTATTTTCTTCATTTCTTTGCTCTGGATAACAAAAATCATTAAAAGTGAATCATTTTGGTTTGTGGACAAAACAAGACGTTTGAGAACATCATCATTTCCAGCTTTGACGAACACCAAACAACATTTTTTAAGTTTTTCTGATCATTTTATGGAGCAAACGATTCATAGATTAATCGAGAAAATAAGTGACATAAGTGTATACATATATATATATATACACACACATATATGTATGTATATGTATATATGTGTGTGTATGTATATCTGTTGTACTTGTTCATATGTGTAATTACTGTTCTAATAATTATATAAAAATTGAAAAATAAAGACCCAGTTCACAGAATCTTTAGATCGTTAGATTAAGTGTTTTTGTATAAATGTAATAACGTAATTATAATGTAATGTTCTTATTGTTCGTTGTGTCTTTTACTACAAATGGTTTAATTACAACTTTAATAATAAATTGTATTTTAATAGAATTGTGATTAAACACAGGTGACGTCACGGGTTTGTTTGGCTTTAGCGGGCTAACGCTAATAACCTCTTCTAGCACAATAAACAAACATTTGACACCGAGTTTCTGTTCATTTGTCAGATTGTGACTTTGATACTTGTTTAAATGACACGTGTGTTTTAAGAGAAACTCAAACAAAGGCCTGAGGACTGAGCTTCTCAGTTTACACATTTATGATATTATCAACATTTATGGTTCAAACTGCGACATGAAGAGAGAAGAAGAGGCTCGTGCTGATAAATAAAGATGAAATATTTAAAATGGTGGCTTTTAAAGATGATTTATGGAGCCACTGAAAGGCCCCTCCATTCAAACAATGACAATCACACAAAACGAGACTCAATACTCACGTGATTTGACTGCAGCTTCAAACTCGCACTGTAAATGTTCACTTATTAATCCACTGACGAGATAAAAACACGCACTTTGATTCACGAGGCCATTGAAAAGACAACAAAACCCGCTGGTGGATGTTTCACGGGAACAACGAGAAGCGGGGAATATGTGGACACAAGCTGCTGCAGCTACGCGCATGCGCAAACCGCTCAGGAGGAACGGCAAGTCATGAGGGATAAAAATGTCCAAAATCAACTTCATTCAGACGAATGCGTCCTTATTCTGGCGAAATAAATTAATGCATTAACACAAAAATATGTTTTTTGTTTTGTATATGATATGGAAAGAAAAATAATAACGAAAACAACACTTTGTCCCGCACTCCAGTCCTGTAGGTGGCGCTATGCGTGTTTACGCCGTTTTTTTAACGGCGAATTTGCCAAACAAAGGAGAAGAAGAATTTGCTGCTGGAGGACGGGGGTGTGTGCGTGTGTAGCTTTAGCCGTGGCTAACTTGGCCGTGTGTGTGTGTCCGTCCCTCCTCCTCCTCCTCCTCCTCCTCTTCAGCGTCTCCTCATCTCAGATAAAGTTAAATAAGTGAAGTTTGTCTTCTTTATTTGTTTCACATTCACACCTGCGACACATTAACACGCTCTAACTCATGCTAGGTTAGCTTTAGCGACAAATATCTACGTGTGTGTGTTAGCTAAAGTTAAAGAGTTAAAGTCACTCTCGTGTTTCACCTTTACCGGTTTTTACCTGTCGAACATTAAATGTTTATTTCCCCGCTGTTGTTTTAGCAATGTTAGCTTCAGCAAGAATTTCATGTTAAACTTTGTGGACTGTTAGCATTAGCTACACCCCGTAATAGCATCTCTGTTAGTGCTCGTGAAAGTGTTAGCACTTGTGTTGTTGTTTATCACCGTGATTTTTAAAATAACAACAAAGCGACACCTAACTACTGTAGCTCACCGTGCTAATTACAGTTAGCTTCTCTGAGCGTCAAAAAAGAAAAGTCCGATTTTATGTCAGTAAATATATTTCAAGTTATCTTTACAGCTGCATGTTCACACTTTCAGGTAAATATGTAATATTAGTAAGTTTTACTTTCATGTGATAATATAAGATAAACACATTTAGTAGGAGTAATATAAAGAATAAGAACAGATGTAAATAATATGTGCTAAAATAGTATTTTGGGATTTGGTTAGAGGTTTGAAATGTGGGTGTTATATGAAAATATGTCACTAATATAATAGATTCAAATTGTTAAAAGTGTAACCAGAATCTTTCACTTAATGTATTGAAATAAACCTACTAAGGATACGTGTGTTTCAGTAAACATTTGAAATAAGAATCTTTACACATAGTCAGAGATATTGATTTTACTGAGTCATTATGAAATCAGTGATGTTGCTTGTATGAATAAGGCGATGAAACACAACATGAGTGGCCTTAATGCTGTGTTAGTATTTTGTTTGTCTGATGCGAAAACTGCAAAACTGAGGTTTTTTATTTTAGAAGATCTGTGCGACACTCGTACGACACTAACAGTCTTTTTTCTACATTTGTCAACAGGTCACTGAGCGTGGTATGAAAAGTATGTGTGAAGTTTGCCGATGTTTCCCGGGAGCTTTTGATGAGCTGGGAGACGAGCGCCGCAGGATTCACAGAAGATAACAGAGACCATCGTCTCCTGACACCGCCACCATGTCAGCGCATCCAGGCCCAGGTCTTCCACAGGTCATGAACCCTCCTCCTCCTGAGGTCACCAACCCAAACATGTCCGGCCGCAGAACCAACCAGCTGCAGTACATGCTCAACGTGGTGATCAAGTCACTGTGGCGCCATCAGTTTGCCTGGCCGTTCTACCAGCCCGTTGATGCCGTCACTCTGGGATTACCAGTGAGTAATCTGTAAATGTTCTTCAAGCTTTCAGAGCCGAATGTTAAAGAACACATAACAAACAGTTTTAATTGAGCATGGATGTTCACTGATTTTGCCAGGAAAAAAACCTTAGAAAACAAATCACAGAATAAAAACCTGAGCTCTTATATATATATATATATATATATATATATATATATATATATATATATATATATATATATATATATAAAATCTCCTTTATTAAAACCATTACTTCAAAACAAATAAAAGCAGATAACAGTTGTGAGAAACCTGTAACTGTGATCAGTCTAAAATGTCATATGTGGTTTTTCTTCCCATTTTAATCTTTTATCACGGCTCGAGGCTCTTTTCTAAGTTGTTTAATTTTCTTCCTCTCGTACAGAAATCATACAACATGCACCATCTTTCATATTTAAGCCTGTAACTTATTTCCAAACCTAAAGTTACATAAACATACATAACATAAAGTTTGTTGCTCATTTTTTTTACTTACAGATTATTAATAATTATTAATCAGTTTCAAACTAGGGGCTGGATTATCCGTAATAATTTGAGATTACCGTGAAGGCAGAAATCCGTGAATCCTCTATCCGCTATTTCACTGACACTGTCAGGCTTATGAATCTGTGATTCATTGATCTGACGTGTGTGGATTATTTGTCTTTAATCAGGATTATCATACGATAATAACATCTCCAATGGACATGGGAACCATCAAGAAACGCCTGGAGAACAACTACTACTACAGCGCTAGTGAATGTATGCAAGACTTCAACACCATGTTCACCAACTGCTACATATACAACAAGGTGAGCAGAGTCACACATACAAGTTCATGTCTCACTGTGGTAGCACACAGATGAAACCCTCACAGATTTTCTTTTAAATCTGTCTTTCAGCCAACAGATGACATCGTGCTGATGGCGCTCGCTGTGGAGAAGATTTACTTACAGAAAGTGTCCCAGATGCCTCAGAGAGAAGTGGAGATTTTACCTCATGCAGCGAAAGGGAAGGGCAAGAAAATCAGCGCTGCAGGTTATAAACCATTACATGTAAAAGCTGTATATGATATATCATCTCTCTCTCTATCTATATATGTGTGTATGTATATATACATATGTATATATATATATATATATGTATATATGTATGTGTATATGTATATATATATGTATATATACATATACATATACATATACATATTTATATATATATATATATATATATATATAGTTCACGGCACCACAGCCTTATGGACCAAACAAAACCAAACAAATTGACAGATTCATCGATTCTGAAAACAATTGTTCATTCACACTTGAGCCTCCCTGTGTAGAATCCGAAAAAGTGAAGGTGAAAGCAGTGAACAACTGAGAATTATTTACAGTTGAACCCTCATTAATATCATCACCATATGTGTAAATGCTGATCTGCAGCTGGACAGGCGGGAACTGTGACCTCATGTCCTTCAGCTACAGCATCCACAAAAGTGAGTCTTTGTCCATCTGTGGTATAAATGTAAAAGAGAGTCTGAGGAGAACTTGACTTGACTGTTTTTCTTTTGTATGAATGAAGAAGAAAGGCCTGAAAAGGAAGGAACGAGCGCCGTCATCTGATTTGCCGTCGCCGCTCGCGACCAGTCCGAGCGATTTGCCTGAAAACAAGAGGAGGCGGGACTTAGAGGAGAAGGATTTGTTGCAGAAACAGACGGAGCAGAGCGGATCCAGCAAACAGCTCAAATACTGCAACGACATACTGAAGGAAATGCTCTCAAAGAAACACGCCGCCTACGCCTGGCCCTTCTACAAGCCGGTGGACGCTGAAGCTCTGGCTCTGCACGATTATCATGACATCATCAAATACCCCATGGACCTCGGCACTGTTAAAGTACACAAACACACATTTTTACATCACACACACACACAGTCTTCAGCTGTAGTTAACGGCCATTTATTTTATAGAAAAAAATGGACGGAGGAGAATACAGAGACACTCAAAGTTTCGCTGCAGATGTTCGGCTGATTTTTTCCAACTGCTACAAATACAACCCTCCTGATCACGTGGTCGTCTACAACGCCAGAGAACTGCAGGTGACGCTCTCACGACTTCACCTCATGTTTTAAAGAGAAGAAGAAAACGCTGCTGATTCTTCCCCTCGTGTGTGTGTGTGTGTGTGTGTGTGTGTGTGTGCACGCATGTGCGTGTTTGTTTGTGTGTGTGTCTCAGGGCGTGTTTGAGAAGAGGTTTGCAAAGATGCCGGACGAGCCCGTGGACCTGACGTCGGCGCTGACTCCACAGTCCACTAAGAATGGAAGTTTCGGCCGGATCAGCGGCGGCACTTCGTCCGGCAGAGACACATCGGACTCGGCGGAGGAACGAGCCACGAGACTCGCTGAGTTTCAAGAGCAAGTGGGTGCAGAGCAGGTGAGTTCATGTTCATGAAAATAAACAACACTCACACACAAATGCACCAACGAGACAGTTGATCTGCACACGCACACACCGCTGTGCATTATAACAGCAACACACAGTATGCATATCAAAGCATTTCACCATCTCGGGGCTCGCGCTCCACAGCGTGTCGGGCTGGGCTTTTGCACTCATGTGGACAGAACGCAGCATAGCTTAGTTCAGTCACATCGCGCAGAAAAACCCGCCAGTTCTAATAAACTTCGTTGATGACATCAGCGGGAGCTAGCACCAGACACACGCGGCGTCCTGTCACTGATTGGCTGATGACACGTCAGTCAAAGTTCTAACCAAATAGGAAGCGGCAGCTTCAACTTAAGGTCAGCAATAACGCGAGAGCAGGTCCACGGAGCTGTGATGCGTTTAATGACATATGGAAAATCCAGCTCAGCTTTATAAAAAATAAGCACATTATTTCTGGAAATATAATCGTAATGTACTGAAAAAGTGATGGAATTCAGACACATTCAGACACACATTCATTTCATGATTAAAGGGGACATATTATGCAAAATCAACTTTTTAACCATTTTAATACTGATATTTGGGACTCTGGGGGCCCTACCAGTCGCCAAAGTGTGGAAAAACAATACTCAGTTATGTTTTCATGGTTCCGCTTAATGTAAGTATAGGCGATAAAACGCTCGATGTTGAATTCCCTGCACTTATGACGTCAGCATGCGCATTTCACCGCAAATGTTACCGCCCCACCAGTACGTTTACTTCGCAAGCTCCACCTTAGCTCCACCTTGTCCCTGCGAGAGTGCAGGCGAGGGAGGAAGAGCGGTATTATGTCAACGCGGCGGGACAAGTGTGCTGTTGGTGGCTGCACTCAGTCTGATACAATCACATAAAGCAGCTGTTTATGCAGCTCGCCGCTGACGATCAGCGGTGCTGCACTCTCTGTGCAGCGGTGCTACACTCTCTGTGTCACCGATAGCCTAAACAGCCTAAACCGCTGAATAAACTGTATGTTGCTGTATCAGATCGGAGACTGTGCTCCGGAGACCTCACCACCGCACCACCTCCGGTGCTCCGGTGAGCTGGCGATCAGCGGTGCTGCACTCTCTGTGTCACCGCTGATAGCCAGCTCGCCGCAGCACCGGAGCACAGTCTCCGGTCTGATACAGCAACATACAGTTTATTCAGCGCGCCGCTGGCGATCCGCGGTGGCGATCAGCGGTGCTGCACTCTCTGTGTCACCGCTGATCTTCTGTTCCTAAGTGTTTTTAACTGATTTACAGTTGGACAGTGTTCGGCTCGATCCTTATGTAGGATGTCTCTTCCTGTGACGGCACTCTCGCTGACATGTTGATATTGTCAGAGAGCTAGTGGAGGGAGGGGGAGACGAATAGAGCTGTAAAGGAACTATTTTAATGGGGGAAATAGGGTATAATATGTCCACTTTAAAACATTTCCTTCTGTGATTTTGGGGCCCAGCAGAGAAGACCCTGCTGGCCCCGACAGCCCACCACTGACCAGTACCTGGGATTCTAAATCTCATGGAACATGGAACAACCTCATCTCTGTGACACACTTTACTGTAACATGTACACAAACTGGGCAAGAACTGTGAGCTGTGAGCTGTAGAGGGCAGCACTGCACCTCAGTGTTACAGCCTGCTGAAAACGATCAGAAGAAGAAGGACAAGAGATGTCAAACATCTCTGTTGTTTTTATCGTGCGTTTATTTCCCTTGGTGTTTGTATTTGTGGCACCGCGGTAACACATTTGTACTGACTCTGTATTTAGCTGAAAGCTGTTCACGAACAGCTGACTGAGCTCTCTGAAGCCCCGCCCATTAAACCAACAAAGAAGAAAGAAAAGAGCAAGAGAAAGAACGAGGGGCAAAACAAAGGCAGCACTCGTTCACGGAGCGCTTCACTCTCCATGTGCAGGTCTGACAGTTTTCATAACTTGATTTACATGAAGTTAAGTTTCCTCCACAGAGACTTTTGACGCTTCATGTTGGAATTTCAGGAACTCGGTGATGGGAAGTAAAAAGTGGGATTCTGACGACGAGTCTCTGCCGATGACGTACGACGAGAAACACCAGCTGAGTCTGGACATTAACCGTCTCGCGGGTACGAAGCTGGGTCACGTCGTGCACATCCTGAAGTCACGAGAGCCGTCGATGTACGACGCCAACCCGGACGAGATCGAGATCGACTTTGAGAGACTGAAGCCGTCGACTCTGAGGGAGCTGGAGCATTACGTCAAGTCCTGTCTGTACCGGACGTTCCTGAAGTTTCAAAGTAAGAGTTTATGTGAGGGAAGTTTGAAGAACTTGAAACCAGAATCCTTTCTAAGCTGTGTTGTATTTTTTGTTTCTCTTGTTTCAGAAAAAGCTGCGTCTCATCACGCGGGCAGCAGCAGTTCTTCAGACTCAGACTCCGGCAGCTCTGACTTCACCTCCGACGCCGCTGACTCGTGAAAGTGTCTTTTATTTATTTCTTCTTCTCACAGGAGGAGAGTTCCTCACAAATGTTAAACATGTTTATTTTTGTATTCTTTTCACCGTGTTGAAAATGTCTGTGTTTTGTATTCAAAGTGGATTGTGTTGTAAATGTGTGATTATCTGTCACTTTCTGCTCTTTGAGTTTCTTCTTCATCAAACAGCCTGATGGCGCTTCCTGCTGAGTTCAAGAAAAAATCTAAGTTTGTCTCCAGTTTGTTACAAACGACAATAAAAGTCTGTTTTTCAACACTTTCACTCGTGGTGTCGTCGCGTTCTTCTGTCAGTGGCAGCTGTGACCTTTGACCTGTCTCAATCAAGTTGAAATCCCACAGTAGTAAACAGATGATTGTTTGAAATGATTCTGATCTGCAGTTGTTTGGATCATAGACAGACAGATGACGTCATAAGTGTTGATATTATTGCTGCTTTAATGCAAAACACAGTAAAAGTCTTTAACACACTTCAAGTCAAATCTAGTTTAACTAACGTGAACTCACTTTTTAAAGACGACAAACTGCTGCGTCACAATAAGTTTGTGACAACTGTTGCTGCCTGTGTGTGTGTCTTTGACCGTGTGTGTGTGTGTGTGTGAGACGAGTGATGACCCGTCTGTTTCCTGTAGTCATGACTCAGCACTATGTTAGAATCACACCAGTCATTCTGTGTGTCGGAATGACTGGTGTGTGTGTGTGTGTGTGTGTGTGTCGATTGATGATTGAACAAATTCAACAGTGTGTGGAATTTGGATTCACACGTTCATCAGGATGAATTAGAGCAAGAGGACGTTTTAACTGAAGGTCGACTCCTGTGGGTTTTTATGGCTGACACTGGTTTCTTTAGCCAGTTCTGACCAAATCTAACTTCACATTCATATGTATATGTATATACTGTATGTATATGTACATGTATAATATACATGTACATATACATATATATAATCTGCTGGTTAATCGGTCTAAATCTTATTGTTTTTCTTCAGCTGAGTTGATCTTAAAAAGCATGACTTTAGATTCAGCTGCTGTACAGAAAGCGTCTGCTTCTTCTTCTTCTTCTGCTTCTTCTTCTTCTTCTTCACGCTTCACTGAGTTCACTCTCACGAAAACACCAGAGCATTCTGGGAAATCTGTCAGAGAGAAGCCATAGTCATAAAACGGCACCATACAAAATATAAATAAACCTGCTCACTCAGTGCAGTTTAAAGTGGTTGTAGTTTAGAGATCAACCAGAAGATGGCGATCACGTATCATTACATTATAGTTAAGTAAGTGATCATGCGTCGAATCTCAAGAATTCTTTTTATAACGTTATCATTTTAAAAGATCAGATAATAATTAATAATGGACAGTATTATCATTAAAAAGATTAAAACTGTGACCTTTAACCTCTTTATTTGACCTGTTGTAAACATCTGCACCCTGAATGACAATAAGATGAAACATCATGACAAATGCATGATAATAATAATAATATTACAGTTGTGTAGTATTGTGTGTTTGTTGTTTGTTTGTCGACGCAGAAAACTTTCAAATAATTTACAGAGAAATGAGCTGAAACCATGTGATCACAGTTTCATGTTCACTGCAGACACACAAACATGACAACATCGACCTCAACAACCTCCACACTGATCAATAACACGACTTCAGTGACGACCGCTCATTTCTGACCATCACTCACACGCACTCACGCACACACACACACACACACATGCACACACGCACACACACACATGCACGCTGTCATTAATGGATCTTTTGTTGTTTAACTCGTGCGGTTTCACGTTGTCTCTTTAAATCAGGACGTGGAGAATAAAGTGCACATGCAGACACTTGTGTTCACGTCAATGATTTATGCTAATGTTACATTTAAAGAATCTTAATTGCTAATTAGCGGATTAACCTTTGATCAGTTTTTACAACTAAATATGTAAAGAAATGAATATAATAAAACCACGACAGAAGAACAAAAGAAAAAACACATGAAATAAAATGTCCTTTCTCAATAATCCTAACATGAAATGATGAGAATGATAAAAACAGGTCAATAAAGTTTGTCTTGAATGGCTCAGAGTAAAATCTCCTTTCTTTAAACGTCGTGAACAAACGTGAAAAATGACCTGATCAAAGATTTATGAGCTGTATTTTAGTCTGACAGGATCTTCAGTGGTATTTAAAGGTTAAGTGATCTCAAGGCTCCGTTGACCAAACTAAAGGCCATTTGTTCATCGTAGAATGAATCATGTGTGCGGAACATCAGCAGCCACACGACCTAAACTTTAACCTTCATCTTAACCTTAATCATACGTTCAAAAACCTGCTGTTAAACATCACAGGTATTAATTAGTGCTGTCAAACGATTCAAATATTGAATCGTGATTAACCGCATTAATGTCATCGTTAACTGGTGATTCATCGCACATTTGTATCTATTCTAAATGTCTCTTGATTTCTTCATTTTAATGCTGTTATCAACATAGAAAAGTGGATCTGCTTGCTTTGTGCAGATGTTTTTTTATTGAGAGTGTAAAGGAGGTAAGGGACGACAGCTGATTCCAAGATGGTGTGTCGGTCAGGACACATGAAGGACAGAGGGACGGTATCACTTCTATGCAGTGGGCTTTATTTCGACACTCGCGCGTACGTACACACACTCACGCACACAGTTCTTCGTTCGTTCACTTATACACTGGAATGTCAATAAAAAGCACACGTCAAAAACACAGGTAAGCTCTCAGGTGCATACAGTCTCCACAGGAAAGAGGAAAGAACTGTTCATCAATCGTGGCTGTTATTATTTCTTAACTACGTAAAGTGCTGCTGTTCTCTCTGTATTTAAAGTTAAACTTCAAACTTTCCTTTTTGATAAAGCTTATAGTTAGAGCTGGTTCAGGGAAACCTGGACCAGCTCTTAGTTATGCTGCTATAGAACTAAACTGCTGGGGGATTTTCCTGTGGTACACGCACATTCACTCTCTCACACTCAGGATATGATTATGACTTTTTATATGTCATTAACCTTGTCTCTTTCTCTCCCTAGTTTGTGTCCTTCCTTCCTTCCCTCTCTCTCTCTCTGTATTCTCATCTTGCAGGTTGCAGGATCCAGATCCAGTTTTTGAGGCTATCCATATCATACATATCATCACCATTATTATTGTGCCATAATTAAAAAGTCGATATCATCAATCATGTATGTTATGATTTGGTGCTATACAAATACAAATAAAATTGAATTGACTTGAATTGAATTGAATTGAATTGAATTGAATTGCATTGCATTGAATTGAATTGAATTGAATTGAATTGTTCTCTCTTTCCATAGCAGCAGGAAAGAGAGAACAATTCAAAATAATAGCCTTTTATATAGCCGTCCCCAAATGTGCATGGCACATTTGCATCAAATAAAAGTCAGCCTTAGAGGGTCTAGAGATTGAAGGAGGATCTTCCTCTTCGGATGGGAGAGCCGGTAACATCACTAACCAGGCTACTCGCCGCGTGAAGATGTGTCCTTTGATGTTGACATCAGCCGATCGAATGCAACCATCATCACTTCGATGGACCCTGACTACACGCCCACTGGCCACTGGGCCCGTGGTACCTGTGGCTCCACCAGCATGATGACTGCCTTGTCTGGAGGTTCAGGAGGAGAGGACTGCCATTTCTGTCTTGTCTGAAGACCAGGTAGGTATTCTCTTCGGGACTAGAATTGATCGGCCAGGACCTGGGAATGTCGCCAGCGTCTTCAGCTCAAGATCTCTGTCTCCGGGTACACCACCTGAGGGAGCGAACCATCTGGCCACCCCATGAGCAAACTGTTTGGTGTCACAGGATCAATGTCAGCTATGTCAGCTGATACGTAGCCTAATGGTTTTGAGTTCCAGAGGAGCACTGTGAGTAGCACAGTGAACCTCTTTGGTCGCTGTCCTCAAGTAAGCTACGGCTCTCTAAGCTTGTTCTGAAGCGTCTGCAAAAATGTGCACTCAGGGAGTCTCTCTCCCAGTGACAACTGAGACCCAGGGTCGACCCTTGAGGGTTGGCCTTGTCTTGTGCCAACCACAGGTCTAGGCTCGGCGATCGGGCCTCTTGTGGCAGGTGATTCAGAACACTTTTTGCAGGCCCACTGCCGCAGCTCGAAGCCTGCTGAAGACAGAAGTTCTCTAAGGCACTCTACCAGCTGCTTGGCTTCTCTGGGGTACACACACTCTGTAGGCAATTGTCAACGTAGAAGCAAAAGTCGACGGAGAACCTCAGGATGTCTTCAGGCTGGCAATGATCGGTAACATGGTGCTGCAGTAGTGCATAAGTGGCACAGGGGCTGCAGGTAGTACTGAAGGGCAGGACCTGCCACTCAAATACTCTGGGGGGCTCATCTACTTTCAAGTCACGCCACAACCTCAGTAGAGGTCGATCTTCAGGAAGGAGGCGGACCTGATGAAACATCCCCTTGATGTCTCCACTTACTGTGATGGAATACTCTCGGAACCTCAGCAAGACGCCCACCAAAGAAGCTCGAAGGGTGGGACCAGGTAATAGGTACTGGTTCAGAGTTTGCCCAAGATATTGGTGAGAACAGTTGAAGACGAGCCGATTCTTCCCATTGTGAGCGACTAGGTGATGGGGAATGTACCAACACTCTTCAGGTGATGAGCTTCTGCATGTCTGCTTTGTAGATCGCTGCTCGTTCAGGATCTTTCATGAGTCGCCGCTCCTTACTCCGCAGATGAGCCATGACTGACTCCTTAGGTTCAATTCAATTCAATTCAATTCAATTCAATTCAATTCAATTCAATTTTATTTGTATAGCGCCAAATCATAACATACATGATCTCAGGTCTGTACATAGACAACATCAAAGAGAGCAGAGAAACACAACAGTTCACACAATGAGCAAACACTAGGCATCAGTGGAGAGAAAAAACTCCCTCTTAACAGAAGAAGAAATCTCTGACAGAACCAGGCTCAGAGATGTGCGGTCATCTGCCTCGACCGGTTGGGGTGAAAGGAAAATGGGGACAGAGGAGAGGTGGGGGACAGAAAGGGGGGAGAGAAAGGACAAGAGGGGGATGAGGTAGAGACAGAAGAGAGCGAGAGACCAGCAGCAGATACACAACAACTGTATCAAGTTACAAGTTTATACAGTCAATGACATCAACTTTTAATTATAGCACAATAATAATGGTGATGATACGGGTTGCCTCGAAAACTGGATCTTGATTGAGAGAGAGAGAGAGAGGGAAGGAAGGAAAGACACAAACTAGGGAAAGAGACAAGGTTAATAACATATAAAAAGTCATAATCATATCCTGAGTGTGAGAGAGTGAATGTGCGTGCACCACAGGAAAATCCCCCAGCAGTTAAGTTCTATAGCAGCAGAACTAAGAGATGGTCCAGGTTTCCCTGAACCAGCTCTAACTATAAGCTTTATCAAAAAGGAAAGTTTTAAGTTTAACTTTAAATACAGAAAGAGTGTCCGCCTTAGGTGCTTGCATTGGAGGCATAGCTGCATGGCGTAGCAGTGGTGTAGCATACCTCCTCACTCCGTCGACCTCGGTGCGGACTGTCTTGGCGTCCAACAATGCAACTGCTTGTTGGTCTTGTTTAGACCGAGTCACTTCTCTTTCTCTTTCTCTACAGCTCATCCATCTGTGGTGGGAGGGAGGTAAAGAGACACTGCACATATGGCAGGTATGTGGAGGCTACGGAGGTGGTTATACTTCCTCTGAAGTTGCTCTATGAGGTAAGTGTGCTGAGCTAAGCTAAGATGACTAGCTGTAAAGGCACCGTCGATCTTATAAAGACCTTAGGGTTTGCAGCTGGAGAAACATGGAAGGATATCTTATGTCCATGGAGCGCCTGGATGTCCTGACGGACTGTTCGCAGAGGAAGATCCTGTGGAGCCCCCTTTATTCCCAGTTTTGGCTGCATCTGGTAACAGCATGGACCGCTCTGAACCATCATCCAGCAGACGAAGGTGCTGAGGCTATGCCCTTCATGATGTAGAAGCAATGGAACGACCTCCAACATGACCCGACTGTTGACTCTAGGTCGGTTGAGACAGAGAGAGTCAGAGGCAGAGCTAGTCAGGCAGCTCTCTTCCTTCCTTACAGTCTCCTTATTGCTTCTCTCAGGCCTCTGGTTTATCTCATGAAGGGCTATGAGGTGTTTCCCTTGGCAAATGCTGCAGGGTTTCTTCAGAGTGCACTGGGCTGCTTGGTGGTTATGTGCACAGCGCTAGCACCGCTTGTCAACTTGAATCCACTCCTTGAGCTGCTCCTTAGAGAGTTTGGCGGCCTCACTGCACTGACTAAGGTAATGTTCGTCACTCGCACAGTACGCACAGTACGCACAGTAAGCCTTCCTTGGAGGTATCCTCTTTGCAGGACTGAGTGTGGAGACGTCCTCCTAAGCGTCTTCCTCAGACAGCAGTGAACGGGATTGGGCCGGAATGTTGCATCACAGGCTCCTAGAGGTCTGTAGCTGCTGTGGCTTGAAGCTGAGTTAGCAGGCCATTACATATCCTCCCTCAGTGAACGGGCTACATCGATTAGCTCTTTCATTTCCTTCCGTGCCTCGTGGAGTTCCTTTAAGGTGGATTGGAATACCTGTTGGGATTGTAGTACCTTCGCATTCTCTTGCTCGATGGCTCTGATGTCAGGATGGAGGGAGGGGTCTCTGTAAGAGCTCCACTGGGATGAGGTGGGAGCTTCAGGTAGCATCTCTGTGGCTAGGTTTCTCCTCTGGAAGCGACCTGAGGCTAGCTGAGGTGTCTCGTAGTGAGCAGCATCCCTAGGGAAACCACCAAATGCAGGCTGAGTTGAGTAAGGGTGACTCAAATCTACTGGACCATACTGTGGGAGGAAAGCAGCCTGCTCTGGGAGAGGGGGAGATTCTCGAGGACAATCTCTAATGTAGTCCACATCATAATCCTGAAGCCAGGTAGGTCGACATGTGGGTCTCACATCAGCGAGGGGCTCTTCATCTGACTGGATCTTGAAAGCTGTATCCAGGTGGAAGGACCAATGTAAAGAAGGTAAAGGACTACAGCTGATTCGGGTAGATGAGCTGCGGCGTCCAAGATGGTGTGTCGCTCAGGACACAAGAAGGAGACCAGTATCACTTCTATGCAGTGGGCTTTATTTTGACACTCGTGTGTACGTATACACACTCACACACACAGTTCATTCACTTATACACTGGAGTGTTAATAAAAAGCACACGTCCCAAACACACGTGGCTGAAAGAGGGCTATGGCACTTCAAAATAATAGTCTTTTATACATGGACAATATCTCTGTCACCAGGGAGACGGTGAAGACCTGAAACACACGAACAAACATATGGATGAATTTACACATTAATACATGAACACATGAACACATGAAGATGATTCTGCTGTTCTTTTTCATTCGTAGAGAAAAATGAGCCGAATACGAGGCTTCTCTGTGGACGACGATGATGACTGAGTTTAAAAAGTCGTGACCAAGAGGAGGATTTTACAAGGAACAGGTGGCACATCGATGTTCGTGATAATGAAGTGATTCATGGGCCAATTATGAATTTCTGCAGGGAAATCAAAGGGAGAGCAGGGAAACTGGGAAAGGAAAGAACCGATACGATACAATTCACACAGGATCAAGTCCGTTACAATGAGGTTAGTATGATTGTGTCACAGTAATCACACACAAGTGAGGAACAGCAGCTCAATGGATGTTTCTGCTTTTGATCCAAAATTAGCCTAAAGTTAGATAATACAAGAAAGAAAGAAAGAAAACAGAGAAGAAGAACACGTGTTAAAATTCACACTGCATCAAATCATAGTGTTCCACTTTAAAATGTTAATGTGTTGTTTTAATGTGTGTCCAATCACAACAATGTTTTCAATGGATTTTGTTTTGAACTCTCACTCAGCAACTCAGTGGCTCGTGCAGTGACCTCGTCCTCCGTTGGAGGGCGCACTCATCCACAGCTCCCACTCCAAACATCTCACTCCCTGAGAGTCACGTCCGTGGAGAGTGGGAGAGTCTTTAACTAAAGTGCGGATTCAAGTGGGAACGTTTGCGTCAGAAAATCCGTGAAAAACGCACCGGAACTTCAAAAGAAAACAAAAAACAAAACAAGAAAACAGAGGGTCTGCGCGCGCGCGAGAGAGCGAGAGAGCGAGAGCAAGAGGGAGACAGAGGGAGAGGGAGAGACCCACACACACACACAGAGGGAGAGGGGAGCGGAAGAGAGGCAGAATCACAGGAAAGCGAGTCTGTGTTTGCGCGTTACGCTGTTTTTAGCTCGTGCGTAAAAGGCGCGAATCAAACTAACGCGCTGCTCGTGTTCTCGTTTTTTTCCTCGCCTTGATGTGTTTGTGAATGTGTGTGTGTGTGTGTGTGTGTGAGTGTGTGTGCAGTCCGATGATCAGACTGGACGTGAATCGGACTGAAGACAAAGATCGGACTGTGCTCCGTGGATCTGCTTTTCCTCTGGAAATCACCGCGACTCCGTGTTTGTGACGCGCAGGAGAATCGGGGAGAAACCCCGTGTTCACCCTCATCTTCATCACCTTCGTCACCGCTGCTGTGATTTGGTTACAGTCGCGTGCAGCTGCTCTTTCTCCTCATTCCGTCTCGTGTCTTTTAGTTTTCTGTTATTTTTCGAAAATGCGGAGGAAACTTTTTGAGGATGAAGAGGATCAGCGGAGTCTTCCTCTGGCTCCTCATCAGCAGCACGTCTGCTGGCTTTTGTCTCAGTAAATGTTGCGGAGTGAGCGGACACGAGCCCGGACCTGGATTATGATGACTGTGCACTGATGAAGATGAAGATGAAGAGTGTGTCTGTCGCTCACGGTCTGTAGTTTATTCCGCTGATTGTGTGAATGATTCAAACACGGAGCCTCGTGCTGCTGTGACGCCGTGAACCTCCGCCCTCAGCCCGGCTGTGAACCGGAGCCTGGACTCGCTGTGAGTGAGTGTGTGTGTGCGTGTGTGACACTGTGTGTGTGCGTGCGTGAGAGAGCGAGTAGCAGACAGACAGACAGACAGACAGACAGACACCCATCATGGAGGAGTGGAGACAATGTGGCCGCTGGTTGATCGACTGTAAAGTTCTGCCTCAGAACCACCGGGTGGTGTGGCCCTCAGCGGTCGTGTTCGATTTAGCTCAGGCTCTCAGAGACGGAGTTCTTCTGTGCCAGATGTTACACAACCTGTCACCGGGATCCGTGGACCTGAAGGAGATCAACTTCAGACCTCAGATGTCACAGGTCAGTCACCTCAGGTCTCTCTATCTCTCTCTGTGTGAGTGAGTGAGTGGATGAATGATCAGTTTTCATCCTCTCACTGCTGGATGTTTCACTCTGAGCTGATGCTCAAACATTCATGTCATAACAAGCCCAGTGTGTTCCTTCAGCGCAGTAACAGCTACTGTGTGATCACACTGTGGCACTGTTCCATTCAGTTTCTGCTCAGGTGAAGTGGGTGTGGCACAGTTCCATTCAAATTCTGCTCAGGTGAAGTCGGTGTGGCACAGTTCCATTCAGCTTCCACAGTAGGTGGAGAATGTGGTGTTGGAAGGAAACTGCAATGATGTTGATGTGGAAATGTTCTGGACACTAGTTTTGTGGTGTTGTTGTTGTTTGATCCTCCGGCCACCAGGTAGCAGCTGCTTTTTGACTCCAAACAAACCATATTTTCTTTATGTTTGCAGTAAAATAGAATGAGCAGATTCAGGTTTAGTGGTGTCTGTGGACCTGGTTCCATGGGGGTTTCTGTCATATTTACGTATGAATGAGTGATGAGTGAAGTGTTTACGCTAAAATTTCTGCTTTTATTTCCTCTGTGTTGTGATAAATACGTGATGATGATGGATTTTGGACGTTTTTTATTCCGTAACATAATTTGTTACCACATGAACTTTGACCTCAGCTTCAGACTGTGGGCGGGTCAGTTTATGACCACTTCAATGAAAGGTTTTCAACAACATTACATTACGTTTTGTGTGAGGACAGCTGGAGTGGACAGTTTGAAGGGAAACGTTTCGGAAGTGAATTCTCCTGCTGTTGTTGAGGAGTTCCAGGGTAACCTCTGGGTGAGCAGGTGGGCGTGGCCTCAGTGCAGAGCTGGACAAATGAAAGCTTCACAGTCAAGGAAGTTTTCTCTGCTGTGAGTGAAACTAAGAATAAGTGCCTGTGTGTATTTTTAGACTGGGAGGAAACACAAGTCTACTTTGTGGTTTGATTAGAGGTTTGGACAGAAGACGTCGTCCCACCACACTCTTCCTTCATTCCTGGAAAACTCTCTGCAGCCATTTCAGCTCTTTCACATTTCCAACACCAACACGAGGAAACGCCGGGTGCCACAGGAAGTTTGTATAACCACAGAGCGCTGCAGCCAGGACAGCACAGACTTTACTCAGTCTACAGTATGTCACTGAGTCTACAGTATGTCACTGAGTCTACGGTATGTTACTGAGTCTGCAGTATGTCACTGAGTCTACGGTATGTCACTGTGTGTCTACAGTATGTTACTGTGTCTGCAGTATGTCACTGAGTCTGCAGTATGTGTGTCTACAGTATGTCACTGAGTCTACAGTATGTCACTGGAGGCAGTATGTTACTGACTGACTGTCTGCAGTATGTCACTGAGTCTGCAGTATGTCACTGAGTCTACAGTATGTCACTGAGTCTACAGTATGTCCACTGTCTACAGTATGTTACTACATGTTACTGTGTTACAGTATGTCACTGAGTCTGAGTCTACATGTCACTGAGTCTGCATGTCACTGTGTGTCTACAGAGTCTACACACAGTTATGTCACTGAGTCTACAGTATGTCAATCTACTGTATGTCTACAGTATGTACTGTGTCTACAGTATGTCACTGTCAGTATGTACTGAGTCTACAGTATGTCACTGTGTTCAGTATGTTACTGTGTCTACAGTATGTTACTGAGTCTACAGTCGTCACTGAGTCTACAGTATGTCACTGAGTCTACAGTATGTTACTGAGTCTACAGTATGTTACTGTGTCTACAGTATGTCACTGTGTGTCTACAGCATGTCATGTCACTGAGTCTACAGTATGTCACTGAGTCTACAGTATGTCACTGAGTCTGCAGTATGTCACTGTGTGTCTATGTCACATGTCACTGAGTCTACAGTATGTCACTGAGTCTACAGTATGTTACCGAGTTCAGCAGTAATGTCACCGAGCCCATGTCACCGACTGGTCTGCGTATGTCACTGAGTCTCATGTCTACAGTATGTCACTGAGTCTACAGTATGTCACTGAGTCTACAGTATGTCACTGAGTCTACAGTATGTCACTGAGTCTACAGTATGTCACTGGGCAGAGACACAAGCAGAGACAGTAGGAAAAACTGTTGTAGATGTTGATGAAGATGATGTTGATAATCTAAAGACATTTATTGATGATAAACAGTTTTATTGTTTGCAGAGACAAAAGAAGCAAAGTGAAAACATGATGTCATAATCAGATGTGAGTCATTTATCAGCTGCTTCTCACCTCCATGATCACAGAGTTCACTGTGATCCTCCCTCTAATCCCAGTCCTGAGAGGGATGGAGGGAGGGGAGTGAGAGTGAGAGTGAGAGAGAGAGAGAGAGGGAGGGGAGTCCTCGCTGATAAATAGTGTTACAGCAGATTGTGGCAGCAGAGCAGTGGTTTGTGTGTGTGTGTGATTGATGATGATGAAAAGGTCAGAACACTAAACTTCTCATCACACATCGTGCAGCTATGGACTGACTTCTGTGTGAGTGAATGCGTTAATGTTGTGTGACCTTTGACCTGTGGCCTGCAGCACAGCTGAGCTGTGAGTGAAAGTGTAAAGTCCATCCCACACGACAGGATAATTAGCCTTCATCAAATATCAACAACATGTGTGATCACAAATCCCTGTGTGGTCCTAGTCTGGACTGGATCGTCTGATCAGTGCTTTCTCAAGATTAAAAAAAGAAAATCCAGAAAATCACATAAAACCAAAACTTTAAATTATTTTGCAATTCATTGAGTTCTTCTAAGTTCTTGGTGGAGAACCCTTGTTGGCAGTGCAGAGGTCAGAGGTCAGACGTTCACCAGGTGTGCAAACATCTCAGGAGGAGTTTTGGACCACTCCTCTTTGCAGATCCTCTCTAAGTCCTTCAGGTTTTAAAGGTTTTGCTATTGAAGCTTCAGCTCCCTCCACAGATTTTCTATAGACTGTAGGTCCAGATCCTGGCTCGGCCTCTCCATGACCTGGATGTGCTTCATCTGAAGCCAGCCCTTCTTTATGAGCCATCCCCGACCCATTTTAAGAGAAGGAGTTTGTCACCCAGATTTCACTTGTACAAGGCTCCATCTATCTTTCCCTGATGCGTGAAGTTCACTCTGTCCCTTGTAAGCAGAGACACCCTCAAAGTTTTAATGCTTCCCACCTCCATTCTGACAGTGGGGATGATGTTCCTGGGGGTCATCAGCCTGAATTCAAGTCTTGTCTTTAGGAATAAATAGCAGCCAGTCCCGCCTTGTGCAGGCCTTACAGTCTTATGTCTTTGTCATGGTCCGGCCTTGTGCAGGCTCACAGTCTTGTCTTGTCATGGTCCGCCTTGTGCAGGCTCCGTCTTGTCTTGTAGTGGTCCGCCTTGCATCTACAGTCTTGTCTTGTCATGGTCATGCCTTGTGCAGGTCTACAGTCTTGTCTTGTAGTGGTCCGGCCTTGTGCAGGTCTACAGTCTTGTCTTGTAATGGTCTGGTTTTGTTGTTGCTGCATCACATGAGATGTAGCAGTGGTGAACTGAGAGGATTCCAGCACAAATGTCTGTGTGTGTGTGTGTGAGATATTGTACTACCTGAATCTGCTGAGCTCGCTGCCTCCTGCTGGTCCTCTCTTCTCTCCTCTCTCCTTTCTTCTCTCTCCTCTCTTCTATCTCCTTACTCTCCTCTCTTCTCTCCTCTCTCCTTTCTTCTCTCTCTCCTCTTCTCTCTTCTCTCCTCTCTCCTTCTCTTCTCTCTCCTCTCTCTCTCTCTTTCTTCTCTCTCTCCTCTCTCTTCCCTTCTCCTCTCTCCTCTCCTCTCCTCTCCCTTCTTCACAGTTTGTGTCATGTTTCTGTTTTACACACACAAACATAAGGAAAACTAAACTAAAGTTGTGTTTATTTTCACACATTCATTTTCAGCTACAACAAGCAAATAAACAAAGATCATCATTTTCTTTATCGTTCTTTCTTCTTGTTTGTTGGTGGTTTCTTTAGTTCAGCGCTAAAGACTAAAGTATGACCGTGAGCTGAAAGGCAGCGTCGTCGTCCTCCTGCTGTGATGAGAGTAATTGCCGCTGCAGTTGTTTAGCGCTTCTTCAGGAAAGTGCCAGCGTTTCAAAAAGACATTTTATTTGAAGTCTTGTGAACATGGAAACAACTGCACGCCACACACACACATGAAGATTCTCAGAGGGAGAAATGGTGTTGTCTGTGATTCTGGTGACACTGTGTCGTGTGTGGACTCTGGTTAAATGGCAGTGAACGCTCTGTGTCACTGAACTCTGCAGGGTTTGAAATCAGATCACAGTGAGTGGATGAACCGGAAAATGACATGGTGAATGCCAGCCCTCCCACCATTCGGGGGGGGGGGTCTTCCTCCCCCTCTGGAGTAATTTAATCTCCATGTTTGGTCTCCTGTTGACCTCTGTGACCTCTGTGCCTGTGGGTGCAGGTTATTTGGCTAATGGAGCTCGTTAGAGACGCGGCGTCCTGAGCGGCACAGCTGGGACGGAGCCACTGACAGATAATGGGATTGACGAGGAGTGAACGGCTCCAGACTTGTGCTCTCTAACCATTTGTTCGTCGTAATCTTTTCCTCTTAAGGTCAGCGAATCCTTTTTATCTGTAACTTTTCATATTCATGACCTAAAACATCTATGGAGGGAGAAAAAGCTCTGTGTAAATGTCAAGATATGAGGTTTTCAGAAGAGTGAAGAAGCACTGAGCCACCAGGGGGCGACTCTCCTGCTATTTTGAATAGAAGTCTATGATAACATGAGCTCAGTCTCTGGTAATAAAGTAAGACACACATGAGTGAACACCTGTGTGATTGACAGTTGCTGTCAGCCAATAGGAGCCTGGTTTCAGGTTACAACCGTGAACGTCCGGTTTCATAAACTGTGATTTTTCTGGTTCTTAAATGTGAATATTTTCTGCTTTCTTTGCTCCATAAACACAGAGAAATCATTCAAGTCCAGACGTTTGAGCACGTCATCGTTTCCACGTTTGACAAACACTGATCAACATTTTCTGAATGAATGAAGAAAATCAACAGATAACAGAGTTTCAAAACTGAAAGTCCATGTTTCCTTCATCAAAGAACCCTGTTGTTTTTATAATAATATGATATTGAAGGTGTTTTCAGTGAGAGAATGTGTCAGAATTCACTGTCCAGCTCAGGGTCAGGGGTCAGGGGTCACCTCAAGGGGTTGTCTCCTTTTGATAAAATAGAAGTGTTAGTATAAATGATGGATGAATGTTCTGTCTCTACACTACGTTTTATAGTGTAATTATATGACGATGAGATGAGAACAGAAACACATCACTTCTCTCCTGTCAATCACTCGTGAATAACTTCATAACTTCGGGGGAGGTTTTGGAACCCAGTGAAACATCAAAGGTGAAGTGAACCTTGTTGTTGTGACCGTTTATAAAAGAACAAAGGTGAGAGAAAGTCCATCATTAAGAGCAGAAACGCTCAGTCTGGATTCATGTGGACTTTATCCAGGTTATTCATTATTAATAATGATGTTGATTATACGCTCAGGCCTTTATCATGTGGTTTGGACTGTTCATTAGTGGTCCATGGTCTCAGTGTGTGTGTGTGTGTGTAAAAGAGCAATCAGGAAACATGTAACAGTTGACTGAGGTTGATGTTAACTCATCATGTAAATGATTGAGTGGGACTCTACAGGAAGTGAGTGTGTCCTTCAAATAAGTCCTCTTTTTATTTCTGAACTTTTATTTAAATGTGTGTGTGTTCATGTAAAGATAGATTTTAGAACAGAAAATGTATTAGAGCTGAAACTAAAGATTATTTTCGTCATCAATTAATCTGTCGATTAATTGGTAACGTGGTTGATGAAATATGATTTCTTTCTCTTTGACCTCATCTGAATTATTAAATGTTTGACTGATAAATCTTTTATTTCATTCAGTTTAACTTCTTCTCCTGATTGATTGATTGATTTTAATTCAGATTAAACTAAAACTGTAAAGTCAACACAAATAATCTGTAATCTGGATCCAAACAGACTTTGACTGAGATTATGAACTTTGACCGACAATAAAACCTAAACTTTATCATTTTAAAAAGCCATTAGTGAACTTCATCTTTTAAATTTGCTTCCAGGACTTAAAGATCTGTTGTTGTTTTTGTAATGTTTTAGTTTTATTCTATTCTGTTAATAAGTGTGTGTGTGTGTGTGTGTGTGTGTGTGTGTGTGTGTGTGATATGTGCAGCTTTTATTTGTGGTTGATGAAATCTGAAGTTTGCGTCACACGTCCTCACAGGGACAGTAAACACTGTATCAGTGAAAATAACATCCTGTATTTTCCCGCTTGATCTGATCTTCTGTAAACATCCCTGGCTTCTTCCTTGGCCACGCCCCCTCCCTCCTACCAAGCCTGGAAAACAAACACTGATGTCGGTGGAGCAGAACACATGCAGCGCTTACAGAAAATCTGCTGCATAACAAAGTTTCAACATTTCTATCTTCTTTATCTGATGCTCTGAGTGCAGGGAGGTGAAGCCATGTGATTTATAACTGCTTTAATAAAAAAGAATATTAAGCCTCGTGGGTGGATTCATGGAGGTGGGAGGAATTTTATTTTGCAGTTTTATATGAACATCTAACACTTGTTTAATTTGCCTGACCAATAAAGTCAAGAAAAAAGAGAGAAATAAAAGATGAGCTCAGTAAAGATTCTTCTGTTACAAAGACAACAACACAGGGATTATTTAACCTTTGCTCTCATTAGTTTAAAGTAAATAAAGAAATGTTTCTATCAGAAACACTGTCAGCGTGGTTCAGGGTTTTTATCATTTATAGCATAATACCATCTCTTTGACATAATCATTTTCACTATATGCTTAATATAGAGTAACCACAGCTGTTAGGTGCTGGAAAAACCTGGAAATGGACATTGAAAGTGCTTGAATTTGGGTCTAATCCCAAGAGCAATGAGTAAATATGATTCTCGTTCCTCTCATAATGATCTCGCTGACCGTGACAACACAGTCCTCTGGAGACACAGACAGAGACGCTGGACCTTATGGACACCGTCTGTACTGAGGTTGTTGGGATAATGAGTGCGCGGGTGTACAGGGGATTATTCTGCAGCCGCTCGCTTGCTCTGCTCACTGTTCTGTTTCTGTGGTGAAGACCAGATGATCGAGTCTCTGTCCTGTTGTTCTCCTCCAACCGAAACACAGATGTTTTTTATTGTCTTTTAATGGATTTTGACTCTTTGTTCCTCTCTGTGATCATCGGCTCTGAAATGTAATGTAAATGTAATGTGGAGTAGAGTTTCAGTGTTGAGTCAGTCTGGTGAAAACACTCAGTGTTTGACTTTACAGACGGAGGAGAAGATCGTTTGGACCTCACTGCTTCCTGTAATTTGATATTGTCCGTGTTTTATACGTGTGTTGTTGTGTTACAGTGTCGTATGAATGATACACGAACAGTGATCTAACTTTAATGATCATAGTTAAAGGGGACATTATGTAAAATCAACTTTTTAACCATTTCAATCCTTATATTTGGGACTCTGGAGGCCCTACCAGTCGCCAAAGTGTGGAAAAAGAATACTCAGTCATGTTTTCGTGGTCCCCCTTAGTGTAAGTATAGGCGATAAAACACGCGATGATGAATTCCCTGCGCATTTCACCGTGAATGTTACCGCCCCACCAGTACGTTTACTTCGCAAGCTCCACCTTGTCCCTGCGAGAGTGCAGGCGAGGGAGGAAGAGCGGTATTATGTCAACGCGGAGGGACAAGTGTGCTGTTGGTGGCTGCACAGTGGAGCACAGTGTTTTACAGAGGATTTTATATATGAAGCTAATGTGCCGGATAAAGTCAGCAAACGTGTGTTTGTGTGTTCGCACCACTTCACATCAGACTGCGGCCAGCGGTCGCCGTATTTAGTCAGCGACGTACAAACACACACATCGTTAAGAAAAGGTCACATAGAGGTCATAACTGACCATTCTGACACGTCCTAATTAAACATATTTGTTCAGTACGTCCTCCATGACCGGAGCACAGACTCAGTCTGATACAGTCACATACAGCAGCTGTTTATGCAGCGATCAGCGGTGGATCAGCGGTGCTGTCCCTAAGTGTTTTTAACTGATTTACAGTTGGACAGTGTTCGGCTCCATCCTTATGTAGGACGTCTCTTCCTGTGACGCCACTCTCGCTGTTTTCTGCTCACGCTGCCATGTTGATATTGTCAGAGAACTAGTGGAGGGAGGGGGAGAGGAATGATGGAGCTGAGCGAGTGAGTGCTGTAAAGAGGACAAATCAAAAAAACCCTGGAAGAAGTGGGCGTGTGTTTGCCTGTGTCTCATTTGCATATAAAGGGACCACGCACAAAACCGAGTGTTCTGAAAGGGGCGGGTTTAGCAGGGTTATTGAACTGCTATGATGCTTCATCCTTATGGTATTTTGACCAAAGCATGTCACTGATGTGTTCATTAGGACACCAGGGAACTATTTTAATGGGGGAAATAGGGTATAATATGTCCACTTTAACAAAAAACACGCTGTTCAGAGGAAGGAGGAGAGGAAAAGTGAAAAAAGCTGACGAGAAACAAACAAACATTTTATTATTATATTATTTACACTGTGATTATGTTACAACACGAGTCAGTGTGTGTGTGTGTGTGTGTGTGTCGTTTACTGCTGTGTAAACCTGCAGCGTTGTCGTCGTCGTTGTTTTATAAATGAAAGCGTGACTTACTGCGAGTAAATGACGAGTTTGAATGTCCTCCTGTAATTGATGTCATTTCCACTGCAAACGATTCACAAGGCCGTTATTATTGTCGACGTGTTCATGTGTGGATTTATCCTGCAACAACCTGAGACGCACTTACACAAAATGTCCACCAGGGCTGAACGTTCAGATTATTTCACTGCACATTTATTTTTTATTTACTTTGTAATGAAATAAAAGAGTTGAATATGGGATGGAGCATTATCATAAGAGATACCATAACTACTCTATAGAACATAAAGATATGAATCAATTACATTTGTGGATGAACAGAATAGAAGTAGGTGAGCGTGAAACTGTGTCACATGTGCTGAGTCATGTCTTAAATTACAGCCTTAAACTCATTTCTCAACTGAAACTTTACTGTGACTTTGGAACATGTGATGCATTTTACATTATTCTAGTTTACTGAACGCACTTTCAGTTGACTTAGTCAAAGTGTTAACTTCACATGACCATTACACACAGACACACAGGCACACACACAGGCACACAGGCACACAGACAGACACACAGGCACACAGACAGGCACACAGGGTACACAGACAGACACACAGGCACACAGACGGGCACAGGCACAGACAGACACGCACAGGCACACAGACAGGCACACAGACATGCACACAGGTACACAGACAGACACACAGACAGGCGCAGACAGACACACGGCACACAGACAGAGACACAGGCACACAGACAGGCACACAGACACAGGCACACACACAGACAGACACACAGGCACACAGGTACACAGACAGACACACAGACAGGCACACAGACAGACAGACAGGCACACAGACAGACACACAGGCACACAGACACACACACAGAAAGTGTTTTTTTGGTCCCTGTCCTTCTCTCTGATGCTCGCCGTCATCGGCAGAGAGAAGTCACATGATCGCAGAGAGAAGTCACATGATCGCAGAGAGAAGTCACATGATCGCAGAGAGAAGTCACATGATCGCAGAGAGAAGTCACATGATCGCAGAGAGAAGTCACATGATCGCAGAGAGAAGTCACATGATCGCAGAGAGAAGTCACATGATCACAGAGAGAAGTCACATGATGACAAACCTGCTCCTAAACCTTCTTTATAATAATTCTGGTTGTGATAAAACAAGTGTCTGATCCACACCTCACATCAGCTCTGACTGCATTTCTTTCAACTTTGAAAGCAGTTGTTAATAAATCTGTTCCTCCTTTTTTCCACTTCATGAAGCTGCAACAAAGTTCACCTTTTAAGTCAAACACACACACACACACACACACACACAGCACCTTTGCTCACAAACAGTATTATTATTATTATTATTATTATTATTATTGTTGTTATTATTCAGCGTTGAGTCTCTCACAGTCATAAATAAACACAGATGTTAAATGTGAGTGCTTAATAATTAACCGACACAGAGGTCGAAGGTCGCGTCCTCATGAACACAGAGGTAAATGATGTACAAGTATAACTCTTAATATTTAATCACAAACCATCGATGATTTATGTCTTAATGCTTCAAACAGATATTTATATTAAGGACGAATAGGATTGTTTTTGAGTATGAAAATTGACAACTATTTTGATAATCCAATAACTTTATTTATAATAAATCCAGTTTGACAAACACTGATCAATAGTTTCTGACATTTTATACATATATATATCTTTATATAACGTACTGATTGGTCGAGAGATAGAGGAATTGATTATTAGTTGTAACTAAAAACAAAAATGCACTTAGTAAAAATGTGTTGATCCAAACTCCTGCGTCTGTTTGTTTAAGCTGTTCCTTTTCTTTTCTGAGGAAATTCACAGCTTCCTACTTCCTGTTGAGAGAGAGACAAAAATCTCCTCCCTCCCTTCTTGGTGTGTGTGTGTGTCTCTCTCTCTGTGTGTGTGTGTGTGTGTGTGTGTGTGTGTGTGAGCAGCTGCAGCAGCAGCAGAAACATCTGGACGTAGAACAGAGGGTTCAAACACATCCATCCTCGGCTCCAGTGGCTTGAACAATGCTTGGCTCAGACTTTGACTCCCTGCTGTTTCTCACCAAACCCTGAACATTCTTATCATGACTGTGCAGAATTCTGAGAAGAACATGTGGCTGTTGTTGTCCACTCTTCTTTTCTCTCACAACATGATTCTCACTTTAAATGTTGCTTTGGTCATCATTGCTTATATCTGAACATTTTCATCTCAGTAAGATCACATTAAACGTACACACACACACACTTTTATCCAAAGCGACTTACAATGGAATCAAGTACAATCAGGAATCGAACTTGCGACCATGATGTCTTTCACACACAGGGTACTGGTCTTAACCACTGAGCCACTTTATTGGATAGTACTTTATATTTATATTTAATTTGTGTGATTTTATGTTTGCTTTTGGATTACATTACATTATTACATTACATGTCATTTAGCAGACGCTTTTATCCAAAGCGACTTACAAAAGTGCATTTAAACATTTGGGTACATATAAGAGCTAGAAGTAAGTAAGAGCTTCAAGTAGAACAAACTATGAAGTGCTAGTCATAAGTGCGATGTACAAGTTTTTTGTTTTTTTTTGTCGTCTTAGTCGAGGTAGAGTCGGAATAAGTGTGTTTTTAGTCGGCGTCGGAAGATGTGGAGGCTTTCAGCTGTCCGGATGTCGATGGGGAGATGGTTCCACCATTTGGGAGCGAGGACAGTGAACAGTCTGGAGTTCTGCGAGTGCCTCTGTGATCCTCTCAGTGAGGGGGCAGCGAGCCGGTTTGTCGATGCAGAGCGGAGTGGGCGGGCTGGGGTGTAGGTTTTGATCATGTCCTGGATGTAGGCTGGACCGGATCCGCTTGTAGCATGAACGCAAGCACTAGAGTTTTGAAGCGGATGCGAACAGCTACAGGAAGCCAGTGAAGGGAGCGGAGGAGTGGTGTAGTTTGGGAGAATTTTGGTAAGTTGAAGACCAGTCGAGCTGCTGCATTCTGGATGAGTTGCAGGGGTCGTATGGCACATGCAGGAAGACCAGCCAGGAGGGAGTTGCAGTAATCCAAGCGTGAGATGACAAGAGCCTGGACCAGAACCTGTGCCGCCTTCAGGGTTAGAAGAGGCCATATCCTTCTGATGTTGTGCAACATGTATCTGCAAGATCTAGCTGTTGCAGCAATGTTGGCAGTGAGGGAGAGATGGTCGTCAAGTGTCACACCCAGGTTCCTTGCGGTGTGAGAAGGAGTTACCACAGAGTTGGCGAGGGTGATGGTTAGATCTGTGGTGGGAGAGCCCTTTCCTGGGAGAAAAAGAAATTCAGTCTTGTCGAGATTGAGTTTCAGGTGATGGTCAGACATCCACTGAGAGATGTCAGTCAGACAAGCGGTGATCCGTTCTGCTACCTGTGTGTCGGAGCTGGGAAAAGAGAGAATGAGTTGGGTGTCATTGGCGTATCTCATCGTCTGATCTTGTCTCTGCTCATCGTCTGGTCGTGTCGTCTCTTATCGTCTGGTTGTCTTGTCTCTGCTCGTCCCTGGTGGTCTCTTCTCTGCTCGTCTCTGCGTCCCTGCTCAGCGTCTGGTCGTCTCGTCTCTGCTCATCGTCCCTGGTCGTCTCGTCTCTGCTTGTCCCTGCTCGTCTCATCCCTCGTTGTCTCCCAGCGTCTGGTCATTGTCTCGTCGTCTCTGCTTTTGTTTTCATTGTAAAGTAAATGAAAACTTATATTTTCCAACTATTTATAAATCAACTATTAATCCTGACTTTCTGAGAAGTTATTACACAATCCAATTAAACAACAATACATGTCACCTGCTGCTGGGTTTAGTGAAAACCGTACATACAGTCATCCAGGAAGATTACACATGTGATGTTGCCGTTTTGACAGTCCGGCATGTGGAGTTCATCATTTGTTGACCAATACTGCCCTCAAGTGGCCCTAGTGAGTAAGCGCAGCAGACAAATCTCCAAGCCTTGAGTTAAACGTTCAAGCATTTTTAAGGTCATTTTCCATTCTTTTCCCTCACCTTGCATCTGTGGTAAATTAATAAGAATATAGACACATATTCAAAATGATTATTTCACTCCACAATAAAAGTGATGGAATTGGTCATGAAGGACCAAAATTGTGCTCAATAACAGTCACTGTAACTCACAAGTGAGACTCATGGACTTCAAATGAGCAAACTGCAGCCAACAGGATGTTTTTGTGCCAGAGATATTGTCAGTATTTCAAATGTATGTAGTATGATTATTTTACTTCTGAATCAGGAAATCAATTTGCAAACAAAGCAACTATAGAGCTCCAAATGTCATGTGACTCAGTTTGCTCACACCACTGGTTTTAAGATTTAACGTACCACGAAGCACTTTAAATACACGGAGACCGAGGAATAGATCACCAAAACTGACAGACTATCTGATACCTGATACTGCCACCTGGTGTTTTTTAAGTATGTTACGATAAGCACACAGAGTTACAAAAGCAATGATGATGAATGCAATTGACTTGATATTTTTCAGTCAAGATCGAGGTTGATGTTGGAGTTTTCCATTTTTGTGATTTTGTCAAGTTTCCATGGTTACCAAAAAAAGGAACACACGCCACAAGCTGGACTGGAAAGTGTGCTCAACAAAACAAGGGTTAGGGTTGGACTCAAAACTGTTTTTTTTTTTAGCAAAATATGTCATAATGGTTGGTTAGACTTAAATGTGTGTCTATGTATGTGTATATATAGATATGAGGTTTGGGGGAATTTCATGTGGTCAGATGAGACCAAAAGTGGTTTACAACTTTGAATTGTAGCCCCTTAATAAATGAATCAAATTAAGTTAACATCAGTTTAAGTCTACGTCATATGTTCGCGTCTTTATCACACTGTAAGAAAGACTTTTCAAACAGGAAAGAGAAGTTTGGGAACCAGTCACTCTCCCACACCTTTGTTTGGCTTCACCTCAGTGACACAGAGTGACCACATGAGGCAGCAGTAGACCAGCAGCTCCTGTGTCCACTGATTTTCTCTATGGGGTTTGGTGTGAGAGAGTGAGTGGTTTACAAACCACTACAAATACAATACAAAGTTTTTCTGTTCAACAAGTCTGTTTAACAGTGAGATAAAGACGGGAACATGTTGTTTAGACATCGTGGACTTAAGCTGATGTCGATTTCTTTTTTTATTATTCGAGTCCTTTGTATAGGGTCACATGGTGGTGTAATGGTTAGCGCTCTTGCCTTGCAGCGAGAAGACCCAGGTTCGAGCCCCGGTTGGAACAAGGGCCTTTCTGCATGGAGTTTGCATGTTCTCCTTGTGTGTGCGTGGGTTTTCTACAGGTTCTCCGGCTTCCTCCCACAGTCCAAAAACATGCAATGTGGGGAATAGGTGAATTGACCATAGGTGTGAGAGTGAGAGTGAATGGTTGTTTGTCTCTATGCGTGTGGCCCTGTGATGGACTGGCGAACTGTCCAGGGTGTACGCCGCCTATCGCCCGATGAAGCTGAGATTGAGGAAGTGGAATGTGTTCAAACTGCTGTGTGAAGACGTTTTCATCTCTGAAGTCAGAGACTCTATATGACGTTAAAGTGGAGATGTTCTCCTTCACCGCAGGTGTTCATGTTCGGCTGGAGTGGGCGACTCCATGCACGCCAAGAAGGTCATCTTCGACGCCATCTCCCACAACAGTCCCGTCGCTCTCTACGACTGTCACGGCATGAAGGGCAACCACCTGTGGCGCTACAGAAGAGTAGGAGAGCTGAGAACTGAGCGGGAATTCACTGAAGAAGAATGCGACAGAGATTCTGCACCGGTGTGAACTAAATTGGTAACCTAATATTATCGTTAAAGCGAATCGCTTCAGCTTCACGGTGGAAAAAGCTAATAGAGCGCTGAATTAGTGGCTGTTTCCCCCTCTTAAAAAACATTTATTTCACCCTTACAACACAGAGCATTCAGGCTTTTTTAAACGTATATACAGAGGCAATAAGTAGGCATAATGTGCTATATAAAGTGTCTTATATCCTTTTTTAATCTTCATTTTCGCCAATGATGTAAACACAACCGAGCAAAAAAGTACTGAATTGGGAGTTTTTAAATGAACAAATGTGAAAGAAAAACTGTCTATTGCGCGACTTCTGCACAATTATCACTACTCCGGGATAAAATTAATCCTAACTTTGACTCAACATATGAAGTTGTGTATTATTCACCTGCGTGTGAGCACTTTTGGTTCAGAGTAAACTCTAAAACAAAAATAAAAGTTTAGAACATGATGTAAAATAGTCGACCTGTAGATTAGTTAAAAATCCCTGAAAACTTCCGAGGAAATGTCTAAAATGTCCATGTTTAACAGAGGAGTCTGGTGTATTCAATTCAATTTTATTCGTATAGCGTCAAATCATAACATATACAACATTATTAAGAGCAGAGAAACACAATGGCATCGGTGGAGAGAAAAGAAAATCCCTTTTAACACAAGAAATATGTGCCTAGACAGGTTATGGTGAAAGGACATTTTTATAAGCAGCAACATCAGAGATTGTTGATAAAAATTAGACTGACATCAACTTCAATTATAGCATAATAATAATAATAATAGCCTTGAGACTGGATCCTGCAGCCTGCAAGATGAGGACACAGAGAGTCGAGTCGAGTCGGAACTATTTAATGTAGAAGCCTCATTTGAATTCCTCACGTTCCCGTGTCTCTTCCTCCTCCAGGACAAGAGCCTGTTCCAACCAGTCAGTAACAGCTGCGTGGACACGAACGCCAGCAAGCAGTGAGTCTTCGTGAACATGCGCGATGCGTGGTCCCCGAGTCAGCAGTGACTGTTTGAGAGGACCAACGGCACCGTGCTGGAGAACTTGAACCGCGCCTTCATCAAAAAATCCACATGTGGTCCTAATCCTCTTCCATAAAATGAACCTTGAAAGAAATCTTTTTAAAAAAAGAAGAAACTTTTAGGTTGTAGTTGCTCCTTCAATGATTTCTAATCTATGCACTAAGTAATCCCTCAGAAGTCCGTTCAAACAGGACAGTAAAATATTTGTAAAATAATTAAATCCATCAATTACTAAAGTTTAGTTTTAACTGAAGAGGCTGCCCTCTTGTGGTCGGTTAAAGAAGTGCACTGTTCCTCCACCAAATCTTTAAAGGAGACATAATATACCCTATTTCCCTCCATAAGTTCTCTGACAATATCAACATGGCAGCGTGCGCGGAAAAAAGCGAGACTCACACATCACAGGAAGAGACATCCTGCACAAGCCGAACTGTAAATCAGTTACATTACATGTCATTTAGCAGACGCTTTTATCCAAAAGGACCTACAATGGAATTGAGTACAGTCAGCGAGGGGTGGAATCGAACTTGCGACCATTGTGACCATGATGTTTTTCGCACATAGGGTACCAGTCTTAACCACTGAGCCATGCCACCCCCAGCTAAAGAGACTTATGGACAGAACCACTGATCTCCAGTGTTGAGCGGCGAGCTGCATAAACTGCTGCTGTATGTGATTGTATCAGACTGAGTCTGTGCTCCAGTCATGGAGGACTTACTAAACAAATAATTTTAATTAGGAAGTGTCAGAATGGTAAGTTATGAGCTCTATGTGACCTTTTCTTAAAAATGTGTGTGTTTATACGTTGGTGAAATACGGCCACTGACTAAATACGACCGCTGGCCGCAGTCTGATGCGAAGTGGTGCGAACACACTTTATCCACGAGAAGCAGTGCTGACTTTATCCGGCATATTAGCTTCATATATAAAATCCTCTGAGGCTGGAAGTTTGTGTAAAACACTGTGCTCCACTGTGCAGCCACCAACAGCACACTTGTCCCTCCGCGTTGACGTAACACCGCTCTTCCTCACTCGCCTGCACTCTCGCATTTTTATAGGGACAAGGTGGAGCTCTTGAAGTAAACTTACTGGTGGGTGGTAACATTCGCGGTGAAATGCGCATGCTGCCGTCATAAGCGCAGGGAATTCAACATTCAACATTCAACAAGGGGACCACGAAAAATGGACTGAGTATTCTTTTTCGACACTTTGGCGACTGGTAGGGCCTCCAGAGTCCCAAATATAACAATGATTAAAAAGTTGATTTTGGATAATGTCCCCTTTAAGTCTTTAAGTCGTCCTCAGAGTGTCAATAGTGTCAATAAATTCATTGATATATGACAAATATCAGTATTGGTTATATCGTTTATTTATGTTGAATCTTGAATGCATCCACTAGTCGAGACGTTTTTACCGTGTGGAAATAGTTTTTCAACTTTCCCAACAAATAGAAACACATTAACAACATGTATTATTGAAAAAAGAATAAGCTTCATTCAAATAGATGAATTGTTAGTCATTTGTTCATCATTGTTCTTTTCCATGATTTGGTGTACAAATGATCTGCTTCAGAGGAAATGTCCGTCACATGGTGGGATTATAATCCCAACACCAGTTTATGATTCAGTCATTCATTTGTGTTCATTCATAAACTTTAAATTTTAAAAGTCGCAACCTTTATTCTCCACATGAGGGTCATCATTTTCATTAAATATTGTAATATTACATAAAACATGTATATTTTTTTACAGTATATATACACATATATATGTATATATACATACATATATATATATATATATAGATATATGCAGTTCACAATCCCTTAGATTGTGTTGAGCGGCCTTTAACGGATGGGACTCTTTTCTACATATGTCATAAGAGTTTTTTGTGTGTGTGAAGTTTAATGACCTATAATATCATTGTCACGCATTCAAAATACAGATATGTCCATTTTGAATCCACTTTTGTACATTTTACGTTGTATGAGTTGTTATTGTTTTCTAACGTGCACAGAAATGTTTCTTGTGCTGCACATTTGCAGAAACACTCAAGTGCACTCCAGTTAGCCATTGACGTGATGTCACACATCCAGCGATCAAGTGTGTCAGACAAGCAAAGACGACGGTGCGAACAGAGTGAGTGAATTCAATCTTGATTAAAAGGTTTGTGTATGGAACACAAGCCGTCCACAAGAGCGAGCCAAGACTTAAAGATCCTGAACTTTTTTTATTATTTTTTATTCCAGGTTCTGATGAAACACAGAAGAAATACTTGATCTTCAAATGTAGGTGTGGTGATGGTCATTGTATAAGGTCAATGTTCAGCATAATCAATTTAAAGCTCAGTGAAACATTTATGCCAAGAAAGAGCAAGGCCATCAGGTGTCGGAGCAGGTAGCTCAGCGGGCAAGAACGCTGCTGTGAAGTTTGCAAGTTGTAGGTTCAGCTCTTGTGAGGACCAGGATCTTTTTAAAGTTCAACATCCAAAGTGAAGATTGAAAAGAGAACAACAGTCCCAAGTGCACCATGATAACTTCATACAATGTTAGAACTTCAGACTGAAATAAGAATTTAAAAATAGCTTGTGGTGGAAGAACAAGACTTGTATGTCTGAGGTTGTGAGTTTAAGTGTTATGGTGAACTGTGGGGTGCAATGTTCAAAGTAAACAGTCAAAAGCTCTAAGAGAACCTCAAGAAGTGTAGGAACAGGTAGCTCATCGACTAAAACTATCCAAATATAAAATGTCAAAATGTCCTAGTTCAGTATGTTGACAGGGTTCACACGGTGGTGTAGTAGTTAGCACTCTCGCCTTGCAGCGAGAAGACCCGGGTTCGAGCCCCGGTTGGAGCAAGGGCCTTTCTGCATGGAGTTTGCATGTTCTCCTCGTGTGTGCGTGGGTTCTCTCCGGGTACTCCGGCTTCCTCCCACAGTCCAAAAACATGCAATGTGGGGATTAGGTAAATTGGACACTCTAAATTGACCATAGGAGTGAGTGTGAGAGTGAATGGTTGTTTGTCTCTAGTTGTGTGTGGCCCTGCGATGGACTGGCGAACTGTCCAGGGTTGATTAAGGGTGTACCCTCGCCCGATGTAGCTGAGATTGGCACAGCACCCCCCGCGACCCTCTGGTGGAGGATAAAGCGGTTAGATGATGACTGACTGACTGACAGTATGTTGACAGTGTCATCGAGTGAAGATAGCAAGTTTTTTTCCCAAAATAAGTCCAAAAACACTGCCATCTGGTGGAGAGTCATAACAATTATCACTTCCGAGGTAAAAGCGCAGCCTGACACCCATCTATCCATCCATGATATAATAAAATGCATTATGCTTCAAAGGAATTCAGATGAAAAATTGCAGTTTGAATGGATTTCAATGTTACATTTTTTGCTCTTAACGTAATGAGTGTAACAATTATTTGGACAAAATAAAACTCTCCAAATATAAACTGTCAAATGTCCAAAAAATGCCCTAGTATAGTATTTCATCAGAAACTGGACAAATGTGAACTGACATAGGGCGATAGGCGGGGGACACCCTGGACAGTTTGAATATAATATGTCGACAAGAAATGTCCAAAAATAAACTGTTAAAATGTCCTATTATGTCAACA
Source organism: Solea senegalensis (assembly GCF_019176455.1). Lineage (NCBI taxonomy): Eukaryota > Metazoa > Chordata > Actinopteri > Pleuronectiformes > Soleidae > Solea > Solea senegalensis. The sequence goes on from NC_058040.1 coordinate 19,182,929, forward strand.
ACTGTCCAAATACACAATGTCAAAAAAGTAAAATAAAATTGTCCCAGTATAGTATATATATAGTATATATATGTCGAGAAAAACTGCCTAAGCATAAACTGTTAAAAGTGTCTGAGTAATACTGTGACACTTTTGACAGTTTATATTTGGACAGTTTTTGAAGACATACTATACAAGGCTAGTATAATACGTAGACAAAAATTGTCCAAATATAAGCTGTCAAAAGTGTCCAAGTAATACTCGGACACAACAAGGAAAAATATAAATTTATTCTCAAAACATTTATTGTTCATCATTTTAAGATAAAGGGATCATTTAGGCAGCTTTTATAAGATGAGGGGGAACGGACATCCTGTCCAGCAGGAGGCAGCATTTCCTTTTCTCTGTTTTAGCAAAAATGTTTTTTAATAACAATTTTAGCTGCCATTTTTCTTTTATTTGTCCAGCGAGGACATGAATGTTGATTAATTACAGGTGAAGCTGCTCCTGCACAAAGACGCACTGATTTAAAAGCCTTTGTGTACTTTCCGTGACTTGGTACATTCCACTCCTCCCCTCTGAGTCGATCTATTTGGAATGTTCCACTTCCTTTGTTGGAGGTGGAGTTTCTTCTACGCACAGACAGACACGGGAGGAGGAGGACGAGAAGCAGCGCGGTCAAACATGTGGACAACCGTGTGGTAAATACTGCTCACTCAGATTCTCTGTTGACGCTCTGTTCACACCTGCTGTTCACACCCGACCTGAGCGATCTGAACACAGGTGTTCAGATTACACCTGCTACTGCTAACGTGACGTCACTGCTCCGCAGCAAACACACTTGTTCACAGTGTTGTCAATGCCATAGTATGTCGTAAAAATTGTCCAAATATGAACTTTCCTAGTATAGTATGTCATCAAATATAAATTTTCCACATATGTCAAAGAATGTCCTCAACAAAAACTGTCAATAGACCGTTAAAACTGTGAAGAATGAGTATCTAGTCTGGCCAGCAGCAGGTTCGCTGCTGCTTATGTGACGTCACTGCTCCACAGCAAACACACGAACGTGTGTTTTCAAAAAAATTGACTTAGTGTCAAATATATTTTTATGTTGTATGACGTTATACTGTCAACAACTTTCCATAATGTCCTCGTATAATATGTCAACAAAAAGTTAAAATATAAACTGTCTAAAAGTGTCCTAGTATAGTATGTCATAAACAAAAACGTGTATTTAGTAAACTGTCAAATTATAAACTGTCAAATGTCCAAATATAGTATGTCAACAAAAAAAGCCACTATACCATTAAAACTGTTCAGAATGAGTATCTAGTGTGGCCAGTAGGGGGCAGGTTAAGTTAAAAAAACTGTTCAGGAATAGTGGTTTAGTAGAATTTCAAAATAAGTGTCCATGTTGATATGGATCAACATATTGTTGACAATAACAAGGTTTTCATGTATTTTCCTTACATTTCTTCACTCATTTACTGCAGTGAGCACATTTGAACACTTAAAAGTGGACACTGCTTTGTCTCATCATGTCTCATGACTGGAGACCTGCAAAGAGCTGCAGTTAAAGGCACAGTTCATATGTTTTCAAGCATGGTTGAATGAGGTCATTATCATCACAATTTAGGGCAATAAGAAACAAGCCATGACTTTACAGTGAAGAGTAAAAAGAGGCTTTCAGCAGCACTGTCACTAAATACATCAGAATCCTCTGTTAAAATATTGAGATGTTACATTTGTTTTCAGGATTTTTAAAGTCTTTGTAACTGATCTACAGCTTTTTTTGGAGCAGGGCTGAGCTGCCGGACCAGGAGCCAGGACCAGGACCAGGACCAGGAGGAGCTGGAGGAGGACGAGGCGCAGGTGTGTGGTAGCTGCTGCTTAAAAATGATCCGCACATTTCTTAGATGTTCTGTTGACGCTCTGTTCACACCTGCTGTTAACATCCGACCTGAGTGATCCGATCACAGGTGTTCAGATTACACCTGCTAATGTGACGTCCCTGCTCCACATGTAAACACACACCCCTTTCATTTCATTTCTCTTCACATACAAATGATGTTGTTTTCTGTTTGTTACAGAAAGACAAAGAATCCAGGAAATGTTAATGTTCTTATTTACTCCAATTGAGTATTTGTTTGGGCCAGAAAATGTTTGAAAAATTTTGCTCAGTGTTTTTCAAACCTGGAAATGCTGATTCTCAAATGTTTTTTTTTTATCCACAAACCAAAAATTATTCAGTTTTAATTATTTCTTTGTTATAATAATAATATGCCCATATATCACAGCGCTTGGGTCCATATCAATACCCATATATATGTATTTCCTTTTGCACAACTGCAGAGGTAATTAAGTCTCTTCTCTAGTCAAATTAACAGACTCTTTTTTCATACTTATGTCGTAGCACATGTGGATATGAAACCACTTTATTTTGCAAAATAAAGAAGCAGAAAAACAAAATTGCTGTCGGGGGCACTAGTCGCTTTTTCACTCTACTATTGTAGTCATTAATCATGTCGGCACATCCGTCTCTCAACAAACTAGCGCTGAAACAATTGTTTTTTAAATGATTAAATCAAGCTTTTCTTTGCTCCATAAAAACAAAGAAATCATTCAAACTCAATCATTTTTGCTTTGTGGACAAAACAAGACATTTGGCAACATCATCATTTCCACCTTTAAAAAACACTCATCAACATTTTAGCACATTTTGTGGAGCAAACATCACTCTTTCACCTGTGATTTCATCCCCTCACACGGACGTTAACAGCACTTGTCAACAGAGCCTCTGTTTAATGTGTTCACATCATTTTTACATTGTTAACAGGTGAAAACTGTGGACAACTCAAAGTGACAACATTCAATCAATAAATACACCATTAAATAATGACCCACATGTGTCTCACATTCATCCATTCACATTGGAATCAGATACAGACTTGTTAAATGTGTCATTCATTCATTCAAATACCAAATTCATTTGATGTAACAAAAACATATAGAATTACTTAAAGATTATTTAATTAATTATTTCATGATTTACTGCACAGGACCATGAAATAATTCATTAAGTAGTGAAGAAGTTATGTATGTTTTTTTTTTTACATCAAATGAATTTGGTATTGTAATGAATTAATGACACATTTAATAATGAGACATTTATGTATTTAATTCCAATGTGAATGAATGTGAGATACATTTGAGTCATTATTTAATGGTGTATTTATTGATTGAATGTTGCCACTTTGACTGGTCATTATCATCACAATTTAGGGCAATAAGAAACAAGCCATGACTTTACAGTGAAGAGTAAAAAGAGGCTTTCGGCTTTGCTATCATTGCTATCAATACATCAGAATCCTCTGTTAAATATTGAGATTTTAGAAATGTTTTCTGGATTTTTAAAGTCTTTGTAACTGATCTACAGCATTGTTTGGACCAGGACCAGGACCAGGACCAGAGCCGGCAGGAGCAGGAGGACCTGGAGGAGGACGAGGAGCAGCGCGGACAGCTGTGTGGTAACTGCTGCTTAAAAATGATCCACACATTTATTAGATGTTCTGTGGACGCTCTGTTCACACCTGCTGTTAACATCCGACCTGAGTGATCCCATCACAGGTGTTCAGATTACACCTGCTTCAGTTTATGTGACGTCACTGCTCCATATGCAAACACACACCTTTCATTTCTCTTCACATACAAATGATGTCGTTTTCTGTTTGTAAAGGAAAGACAAAGAATACAGGAAATGTTAATGTTATTAATTTCAAACCAGGAAGTAATGATTCTGAAATGACTTTTTTTATCCACAAACCAAAAATTATTCCATTTTAATTCTTTCTTTTGTTATAAGGAACAAAGAAACCGGAAAATGTTCAACATTTGTAATAAAAAAAAAAAAAACATTATGAAAGTATTTGACAAATTCATTTAGTAATTGTGCAGTAATTGTTGCATCGCTCCCTTTTTATATTAATAAAAATATTTATATTATCAGTGACACCATGATACGATTTATTGCGATATTTGCAAAATCATATATGGCGATTGCGACAACAGTGCTAATGAAAGTGAGCCCTTGGCACCATCTAGTGGACTGAAATGCTCGTTTATTTTGTTAATTTTTAATGCTAAGCCACAAAAAGTTTGACGTTTATTTGTAACATCAGTTATATTTCACTGTATTTGTCCCCCCCCACCACCACCACCACTACTAATAATACACTCAAACAGCTTCACATCCTGTGTGTAACCATAGCAATCACAACAACATTAGCTGGACGCAAACTTGCACTATTGTATAGACGCACTTTTGTCGCCGCTTTCACGTCAGACACACTCGAGACGCATCGGAGACTCGCTGCATTCACACTGTTCAGTGTTGTCACACTGTGTCTGCGACCACCTCCCGTGTTTGTGCTTTGGCAGATCAGATAACAATCTAAACATTTTCTGTTTTTATTGCTCCATAGAACAAAGAAGTCATTCAAACTCAATCATATTTGCTTTGAAGACAAAACAACACATTTCACTACATCATCATTTACGCCTTTAAAAAAACCCTCATCAACATTTTAGCATATTTTATGGACCAAACCATGACTCTTTCACCTGTCATTGCATCACCTCACACGGACCACGTTAACAGCACTTGTCAACAGAGCCTCTGTTTAATGTGTGCACATGATTTGTTCTATTGTTAACAGGTGAAAACTATGGACCAGTCAAAGTGGCAAACTTCAATCAATAAATACACCATTAAATGATGACTCAAATGTGCCATTCATTCATTCAAACCCTCAATTCATTTGATGTAAAAAAAACAACAACATATACAATGACTTGACTATTGAACAGGCAAGTCATTCTATATGTTTGTTTTTTTCATCAAATAAATTGTTTTTATTGAATTAATGGCATATTTAATAAGACGTGTATATATTTCATTCCAAATTGAATGAATTACATATTTGAGTCATTATTAATTGGTGTATTTATTGATTGATTTTGACACTTTGACTCCTCCATACTTTTCACCTGTTAAAAATGGAACAAGTCATGTGCACACATTAATCACACAGAAGTCTAATTCATGTGTTTATCATTTTTAAGCAGCAGCTACTGGACACCTGGGCCCCAACTGTGTGGTCAACAGTCCAGAGAGTGGACCCCTGTCAATTTTTTTGTGTTTTTTATGGCTTTTTTTGGGATTTCTTTGGCCAAAAATGTGAAATAAAATGGCATAACCCCCTGGTGTTATGTGTGTGGGAAGCCGGGGGAGCACAGCCCAGCCCCAACCCCCCACTACTACAATGGCAGTGGGAGCGCGCGTAGCGCGGCCCCGGCGCCGGGGCCAGGCATTCGGAGCGTGCTGGATTTGAACCAGCCCCGGCCGGACTGGCACAACCTTGCGGTTGCGGACAAATCCACCACGCCACGAACCCTTTCGCTTGTTGGAACAAGCTCCGGGCGTTTTTCACTTTTCACTTTGGCTGTGGAACCTTAAAAGTTGACGTACAAAGGAGTTGAACCTTCAACGTCAGGACTCGAAGGCAGCTCTCTAACCAGCTGAGCTATCTGTCCACACTCTTTCTCTGGTTTTCTCACATCAATTCACTCTCTGCGCTGAAAATTGTGCTTAAAAAGTCACTTGGTCTAAGATTTGAACCCCTGACCTCAGGAACTCTAGTCTTTGATTTAACCACGTGAGCTATTTGTCTTCACTGGGTAGATTTTGAACGTTGGAAGTATTTCAATAACAGACTGCCCGTGACTTCACAGGCCTCGGCCTGATGAAATATTTAAGAATGTCTGTCCTATGTCTTGGGCCAGATCTTTGGTGTAGTGGTTAGTGCTCTTGTCTTTGAAGCAAGAAGACCTGGGTTCAAGACCCATTTGGAACAACTATCTTTCTGTGTGGAGTTTTTCATGTTCTCCCCGTGTGTCTGTGTGTGGCTTTTCTCCGAGTTCTCTGGCTTCCTCCCACAGTCCATCGATCATCTACCGCTTTGTCCTTCACCAGAGGGACGCAGTGCCAAGCCCAGCTGTCGTAGGGGGCAGAGGCGGGCGTCCACCCTGCACTCTTCACCAGTACGTTCAAAACATTGATTAGGTAAAGTTCCACTCCGACATTGACTTCATGTAAGATTCGAACCCCTGACCATAGGAACACCAGTCCATGGCTGAACCATGTGAGCTACTTGTCTTTGTTAGCTTTGCAGCACAATTTGGATGTCTTTCAATAATAGAACCCATGACTTCAAAAAAAACCTCAGACTGGTGCAATACTTAAGAAAGTCGGTCCCAATTGAAGGCACAGATCTTTGGTGTAGTGGTTAGTGCTGTTGCTTTGGGACGATAAGACCTTGGTTCGAGACCCACTTGGAACACATATCTTTCTGCATGGAGTTTTTCATGTTCTCCCCGTGTCTCTGTGTCTTTCCTCCAGGTTGTCTGGCTTCCTCCCACAGTCCATCGATCATCTACCGCTTTGTCCTCCACCAGAGGGACGCAGTGCCAAGCCCAGCTGTCGTAGGTGGCGTACACCCTGCACTCTTCACCAGTACGTTCAAAACATTGATTAGGTAAAGTTCCACTTCGACATTGACTTCATGTAAGATTCGAACCCCTGACCATAGGAACACCAGTCCATGGCTGAACCATGTGAGCTACTTGTCTTTGTTAGCTTTGCAGCACAATTTGGATGTCTTTCAATGATAGAACCCATGACTTCAAAAAAACCTCAGACTGGTGGAATACTTAAGAAAGTCGGTCCCAATTGAAGGCCCAGATCTTTGGTGTAGTGGTTAGTGCTGTTGCTTTGGGACGATAAGACCTTGGTTCGAGACCCAGTTGGAACACATATCTTTCTGCATGGAGTTTTTCATGTTCTCCCCGTGTCTGTGTGGCTTTCCTCCAGGTTGTCTGGCTTCCTCCCACAGTTCATCGATCATCTACCGCTTTGTCCTCCACCAGAGGGACGCAGTGCCAAGCCCAGCTGTCGTAGGCGGCGTAGGCGGGCGTCCACCCTGCACTCTTCACCAGTACGTTCAAAACATTCATTAGGTAAAGTTCCACTTCGACATTGACTTCATGTAAGATTCGATCCCCTGACCATAGGAACACCAGTCCATGGCTGAACCATGTGAGCTACTTGTCTTTGTTTGCTTCGCAGCAAAATTGGATGTCTTTCAATAATAGAACCCATGACTTCAAAAAAACCTCAGACTGGTGGAATACTTAAGAAAGTCGATCCCAGTTCACGGCCCAGATCTTTGGTGTAGTGGTTAGTGCTGTTGCCTTTGGGACGATAAGACCTGGGTTCGAGACCCAGTTGGAACAAACATCTTTCTGCATGGCGTTTTTCATGTTCTCCCCGTGTCTGTGTGGCTTTTCTCCAGGTTGTCTGGCTTCCTCCCACAGTCCATCGATCATCTACCGCTTTGTCCTCCACCAGAGGGACGCAGTGCCAAGCCCAGCTGTCAAGGGGGCGTAGGCGGGGGTCCACCCTGCACTCTTCACCAGTACGTTCAAAACATTGATTAGGTAAAGTTCCACTTAGACATTGACTTCATGTAAGATTCGAACCCCTGACCATAGGAACACCAGTCCATGGCTGAACCATGTGAGCTACTTGTCTTTGTTAGCTTTGCAGCACAATTTGGATGTCTTTCAATAATAGAACCCATGACTTCAAAAAAACCTCAGACTGGTGCAATACTTAAGAAAGTCGGTCCCAATTGAAGGCACAGATCTTTGGTGTAGTGGTTAGTGCTGTTGCTTTGGGACGATAAGACCTTGGTTCGAGACCCAGTTGGAACACATATCTTTCTGCATGGAGTTTTTCATGTTCTCCCCGTGTCTGTGTGGCTTTCCTCCAGGTTGTCTGGCTTCCTCCCACAGTCCATCGATCATCTACCGCTTTGTCCTCCACCAGAGGGACGCAGTGCCAAGCCCAGCTGTCGTAGGGGGCGTAGGCGGGCGTCCACCCTGCACTCTTCACCAGTACGTTCAAAACATTCATTAGGTAAAGTTCCACTTCGACATTGACTTCATGTAAGATTCGAACCCCTGACCATTGGAACACCAGTCCATGGCTGAACCATGTGAGCTACTTGTCTCTGTTAGCTTTGCAGCACAATTTGGATGTCTTTCAATAATAGAATCCATGACTTCAAAAAAAACCTCAGACTGGTGGAATACTTAAGAAAGTCGGTCCCAATTCACGGCCCAGATCTTTGGTGTAGTGGTTAGTGCTGTTGCCTTTGGGACGATAAGACCTGCGTTCGAGACCCAGTTGGAACAAACATCTTTCTGCATGGCGTTTTTCATGTTCTCCCCGTGTCTGTGTGGCTTTTCTCCAGGTTGTCTGGCTTCCTCCCACAGTCCATCGATCATCTACCGCTTTGTCCTCCACCAGAGGGACGCAGTGCCAAGCTCAGCTGTCATCGGCGGGATAGGCGGGGGTCCACCCTGCACTGTTCACCAGTACGTTCAAAACATTGATTAGGTAAAGTTCCACTTCAAAGTTGACTTCATGTAAGATTCGAACCCCAGACCATAGGAACACCAGTCCATGGCTGAACCATGTGAGCTACTTGTCTTTGTTGGCTTTGCAGCACAATTTGGAAGTCTTTCAATAATAGATCCCATGACTTCAAAAAAACTTCAGACTGGTGGAATACTTAAGAAAGTCGGTCCCAAATGACGGCCCAGATCTTTGGTGTAGTGGTTAGTGCTGTTGCCTTTGGGACGATAAGACCTTGGTTCGAGACCCAATTGGAACACATATATTTCTGCATGGAGTTTTTCATGTTCTCCCCGTGTCTGTGTGGCTTTTCTCCAGGTTGTCTGGCTTCCTCCCACAGTCCATCGATCATCTACCGCTTTGTCCTCCACTGGAGGGTGGAGCGGGGTTCTGTGACAATTTCAGCTGTCATAGGGTGATAGGCGGGGTTCACCCTGGACGGTTCGCCAGGCAATTCAAAACATGCAATACAGTCATGAGGTAAATTTCCACTTTCCACAAGAACCCTGAGTAAAGCCACGCACACACGGGGAGAACATGAAAAACTCCAAAAAGATCATTGTTCCAACAGGGTCTCGAACACAGGTCTTCCTGTTTCAAAGGCAAGAGCACTAACCACTACACCAACTGTTTGGCCCATTACAGAGGACATGTATCCTTAAAGGTGACATCGAATGCTTGTATCACACATATATGTAAGCTATGGAGGTCTACTTACATATATTAAATTGTTTTCATGGATAAAAACCTCCTAATCGCTGCAAATGAGCCGATCAAAATATCTCCTCACTGACGCTCTCGTCAGCCGCACTGTTTCAGACCAAAACCACACCCCCAGAACGTGGACTGTGTTGTGAATGGCCAGCCAACGAGAGCTTTCTCACTGTCCTGTGATTGGCCAGGTACCTGGATGTGACGTAATTTGTATGCCAGCTCTCAAATACACAGCTCCCCCTCTGGCACGGTGGATGCTCTGCATCTCAGCAGCTCCAACGAGAGTAGTTGTAGTTCTTCTGCGGTTGAATGTACATGTGCAACCGGATGTGCCCGAACCAGGAGGCGCTACGGTGGTGAGAGGAGTGGTGATGATTTCTGATGACGACATCAAATTACGGAAGTGCCGATCCGCTTCGCAGAGCCCAGGAAAACAATAAAACCCTATATTCTCAGCAGTGGCTGAACTGTTTGTTCTGAAACTTTAGGGTTTCATGAACGAGGTACTGATGCAGATACACACACACACACAAATGCAGCGTTAATTGGAGCTTCCGGTCTGAGTGGCCTTTAACCTGCCCCTTACTGGCCAAACTAGATACTCATTCTTAAGTTTTAAATGGTCTAGTGTAGAGATGTACCATTTTTTCCCTCCCGATACCGATTCCGATACTTGTGCTGTGGGTATCGGCCGATACAGAGTACTGATACTGATACCAGTGTGTTATAAAAAAAATATATATCATACTACGCCTGCATGACAGTGATATGATTATCATCATCAAATCCTTTACCGTATCAGTCACAGGTGTCAGTGGAATAATCTGGATGTGGAGATGAAAAAATCTGCAAAACTGAGTGTATTTAAAAAGAAGTATGTAGAGATGACCATTAATCGATACAGAATGACCCAGGAGGAAAGTATGACAGAGGTCAGAGACAGAAATCTGTTCAGACCGTGTGGAGACAGCAGTGGAAGCAAATGTAACCAAACAAAAACAAGAGGTGAATGTACCCAAACAACAGCTGACATACATGGAGTCTGATTGACTGTCTGGAGCTGGACTGCATCTCTGGGTGCTACCTGATGCTGAAACATGTTTTTGTCAAAATGTCATAAATAGAAAAATTATGTACTGTACGATGAAATGAATATGTATTCTGTGGGTAATGGGGGCGGGACTAGATAAGCTTTTGCTTCTCCTGCTTTCCCTTTTGGTTATGTGTATTGTGTAAACTACACTAAGATGATGTGTGATGATGAGTGATCTAACTGACATGACTGAAATAAACATATATATGAATAAATAAATAAATAAATACATAAATAAATCATTGATGGTAAGGTTTGGCTCAGGTTAAACCCTCTGTAAAACATGGAGGAATACAGCAAATGGACACCATTTATTTTTACCAGTGATATGTTATTTCGTTTTTCAGCTTGTACGTTTGTTTTGACTCTGGTCCAAACACTGCAGCACTGGCAGAGCTTCATGTTTCCATGACGACTGACCGGGAAAGGACGCGCGTGACATCATTTGTTACATGACTCCAGATTGTTAAAATGAGTCTCTGAAGTAACGCTAAACTTTAAAAACAGAGGCATACATACGCAGGACAAGCTGGTTAGGTGTCGCGCTGCTCTTTTCGTTTAATAAACAAGCTGCTCCAGTTTGACTGTAGGCGCACTAACGGAGCTAGCGCAGCTAACAACGGTAACGTCTACAGGTGTCGGGTGATCAGTTCTTCTTCACACCTCTAAAACAGCACAGCGCAAATGTTTCAGGACTGGCGAAGAAGAACCGTGTCAGAGCTAGGGATGTAACGATTACCGGTATGACGATAAACCGCGGTAAAATTCCCGACGGTTAGTACTACCGTTTCAAATTTTAATTATCATTAAAACCGTGATTGATTACCGCAACTGATGACCGAAAAACTCAGTGATACTGCTCATTTCCTGAAGAAGCAGCTGCACCTGAACGGCACTCGCTCAGAAGCGGGCGCGCATGCGCAGTTTCCACTGTCCTGTGACAACATGGCTGAAGCCACCTGCACTCCAGGGATTTCCCCCTCAGTAAAAAAAACAAGATCAGAAGTCTGGGCATATTTTGCATTTTTAAATGATGTTGACGGTAAAATAATTGAAGACAAAAAAAAAATTCCGCGAAGGGGGGTAACACTTCCGTGACCACCACCGAGTGTAAAGTAAGTCAACAAAAACGGGATTTCGGAATAGTGGGAAATGTCATGGTTTGTCTGTAAAACGTTCCTATTTTCTCAATAAAGGAAACCCAAGTTAAGTGTTACTAATGTTACTCCTGTAAAAATACATGTTATTGGGCGCTATCAGCAAAAGCGAGTAGTGTGTGCAGACGACACATACCGTAGCAGAGCAAAATATGTTTGTTACTGTGTTTTTTATTTTATTTTCATGCTGTGTACGACCGCTGCTACTTAATTATTATCCGACAGAGTGAGGACCTGTGTGTGTGTGTGTGCGCGCGTGTCAGTCAGTCAGATGATAATTAATAATAATAATAATAATAATAATAATCATCATCATATAATATAAAATATATTTTTTTAAATAAAAAATTTCAGTGTGTGTGTTCAGTACTTTTTGAACACATCTAACAATACCGTGATATGAAATTTTCATATCGTTACATCTCTAGTCAGAGCTAACGGAGCTCTATTAAATTACGTGGTATCGGATCGGTGCAGGGACTCCAGTACTCACCGATACCGATGCCCACATTTTCGGCAGTATCGGAGGCATTTCCGATACCGGTATCAGAATCGGAAAACAACTCTAGTGACATTTTTTGCTGACATACATGACAGTTTATAATTGGACAGTTTACTAAATAATGCACATGTTTTTATTATGACATACTAGGAACTTCTAGATAGTTTATATTTTAACTTTTTGTTGACATATTATACAAGGACATTTTGGACAGTTGTTGACAGTATGACGTCATATAATATAATAATGTATTTGACAGAAAACACACACGTACATGTGTTTGCTGTGGAGCAGTGACGTCACATTAGCAGCAGCCAACCTGCTACAGGCCAGACTAGATACTCATTCTTTACAGTTTTAATGGTCTATTGACAGTTCTTGTTGACATTCTTTGACATATGTGGACACATTATATGTTAACGTTTTTGATGACATACTAAACTCGGAAAGTCCATATTTTGACAGTTTTTACGACATACTATCGCATTGACAACACAAGTGTGTTTGTTGTGGAGCAGTGACGTCACGTTAGCAGTAGCATTAGCAGGTGTAATCTGAACACCTGTGTTCAGATCGCTCAGGTCGTACATGAACAGCAGGTGTGAACAGAGCGTCAAAAGAGAATCTCGAGAAATGTGTGGCTCATTTTTAAACAGCAGTTACCACACGGTTATCCACATGTTCGTCCGCATTCGTCCTCCTCCCGTTTCTGACTCTGCGTCGAAGCTTCGCCTCCGACTAAAGAAGTGGAACATTCCAAATAGATCTACTCAGAGAGGAGGAGTAGAATGTACCAAGTCACGGAAAGTACACAAAGGCTTTTAAATCAGTGTATCTTTGTGCAGGAGCAACTCCACCTGTGCTTAATCAACATTCATATCCTCACTGGACAAATAAAAGAAAAATGGCAGCTGAAATTGTTATTTAAAAACATTTTTGTTAAAAAAGAGGAAAAAAAATCCACCACCTGTAGGAAATGCTGCCACCTGCTGGACGTGCTTTTCCCCCTTTATCTTATAAAAGCTGCCGAAATGATCCCTTTTTAGGTCTTTATCTTAAATTCAAATCAGAATTCTGACTTTAATCTCAGATTATTTCTGACGAAAAAAATCTTTATCCTGTTTTCTCTTTTCTAAAATTAAAGTCAAAATATTGAGAACAGTTAGAATTCTGGACCTATTTATTCTTTATCCAAAAACAATGTTCACATGTGGCCGTAATCCTCTTCCGTACCTTTTTAACGCAACTTAAAAATGGGTTCTGAGATTAAAGTTAGATTCCTTAATGAATTCATCTCAAATCCTGAAGAAATTAAATAAAGTAAATAAAGTCCCAATAATCTTGATTTTTAAAATTTGGTCCCCAAGAAAAAAGTCTGAACTCTGACTTTAATCTCAAATCCCAAAGAAATAGTCACGTTTTGTTTTTTTAAAATACAGAGATTAAAGTAAATATTCTGGGAAAAGCTCTGATTTGGCCCTAATCCTCTTTTGTACCTTTATAACACAACAAAATAGTCTGAAAACAACAAACAATGGGGTTTTATAAGGATTAAAGTGAGACTTCTGATATTAAAGTTAGATTCTCCATAATCTTGATTTTTTAACCAAGGTTAAATACAGTATTCTAGCATTTTATATTATATTTTGTTTGTTTCACCAAATATCTGGCCCTAATTGCATTTTAACACAACAAAACCATGTTTTATAAATTTACGTTGACCTTTTGTCAAAAATAAAAGTGAGTTTTTCAATCATCGTCACAAACACATTTTCTTTTTTTATATTTTTTATTTTTGTTTTGTGAGAGCATTACAATACAGCAATTACTTTCATTTCAGATAACAAACAATGGTATTTCTGCAACTCACAATTGAAATTTCAGTATACAAAACAGGAAACAAAATACAAAAAGTCAAATAAAAGTATACTTGAGAACTCAAACAAATTGGGAAAGATAGCAAATAAAGAAATGTCCACCAGGGAGTTTTTTTTTTTTTTTTTAAATAAATAAATAAAATAAAACAATTCCCACTAGTCGTTAGGCCAAATAAAACATTCAAGAGTAAAGCATAAAAAATAGCATACAGGATCATCCATTCAATACTTCTGCCTGTTCTAAACTAACATATCTTACCCATTTGGACCACAATTCGATAAATATGTTTTTCTGTAGGCGAATGGAGAAGGTAATCTGTTCCATGAGGTAAATGTCACTTACTATACTTATCCACTCCTGTATTGTAGGCGGATCAGGGAGAAGCCAACGCCGTGTCAGTGCCTTTTTACCAGCGGTTATCATAATACGAAATAAATATTCATCAGCTTGCCTGACCTGTGAATCCGAATTTCCTAAAAATAATGTAGAAAACTGCATAGGTAGATTAGTATTAAACATGCTGCCTAATACTTTGTGAAGCTCTGTCCAAAAGGATTTAACCACTGGGCATTCCCAAAAAATATGCCAATGATTGGCTTCCCGGTGTCCGCACAGTCTCCAGCACACAGCTTCACCTCCAGCAAAATGTGCCTTTTGTTTTGGTGTAATGAAAAAGCGTATCAAACACTTCCATCCAAACTCCCGCCATACATGAGAGCTGGTACATTTCCACTGGGATTGGCAAACACTGAGCCAATCCTCCTCAGATATTGTTAGATTACCCTCTCTCTCCCATTTTTCCCTAACATATCCTGTACTGTGTGTTTTTTTTGACAGTAGACCCTTATAAATTCTAGAGATGACACCCTTATTCGATTTACTTTGGTAAGCATCAATAAAAATGATCAATATTGGGTCATTAAGATCAGTGTCCTTTCTGATATGTTCAAAGCGGTTACGTACCTGGAGGAATCTAAAAAAATCTGTTCTTTCAAGGTTACAGTCTTCTTTCAACTTTTCAAAGTTTTTAAATTGTCCCTTTTCTGTGAGAGAGTAGTATGTCGTTATTCCTTTCAAAATCCATGATTTAAATCCCTTATCAATCGTGTTAGGCCTAAATTCCGGATCATAGGCACACCATTGAATTATCTGTAATTTATTACTTAATTTATACTCGTCTTTTATCATATTCCAGATTTTTAGCTGTGCTTTGATCCATGGGTTCTGTGCCTTGTCTATAAATCTTCCCAGATGTTTGTGCGGTAGTACTGCTTGTATTGGGGGGTCAATCAGAGTGGAGAGTTCGATATCTTTCCATCTGGCTCGAAAGGATGGGTTACACAAATTAATCAGGGGTTTAATCTGAGCTGCATAAAAATAGTCCTTAAAATTAGGTAGTGCCATCCCCCCTTGCTTCTTTGGAAGTTGTAAAGTTTTAAACCTAATCCTGGGTTTTTTAC
Organism: Solea senegalensis; assembly: GCF_019176455.1. Taxonomy (NCBI): domain Eukaryota; kingdom Metazoa; phylum Chordata; class Actinopteri; order Pleuronectiformes; family Soleidae; genus Solea; species Solea senegalensis. The sequence goes on from NC_058040.1 coordinate 19,198,251, forward strand.
CCTGCCAAATAAATCTGGAAATAATCTTGTCCAGTTCAGAAAATTGTTTTGAGGAAATTTCTACAGGGAGTGCCTGGAATAAGAAGAGATATCGTGGAAGGATATTCATTCTTACAGAATCAATTCTGTGACTGAGACTAAGAAAAGAAACTGAGTTCCATCTATGCATGTCTTCTTTAATTTTTGTTAAGAGGGGGCCATAATTTATCTCTGCCAATGTTCGAATTCTTTTCGGCAGGTTTATTCCTAGATATTTTAATGAATTTTGATCCCATTTAATTTGGAATTTGTCCCTAAATTGCTTTGTGGGTTGGTAGTTGATAGTCAAAATTTGTGTCTTTTGTATATTTAATTTATATCCTGAATAATTACCAAACGTTTCTAGAAAGACCATTAATTTGGGAAGTGAATTAGGAGGGTCACTTAAATAAACCAAGACGTCGTCAGCATATAGCGCCACCTTGTGGTCATCTCCATTAATGCAGATGCCTTTAATACTCCGAGTCTGTCTTATCCACTGAGCTAGGGGCTCAATATAGAGTGCAAATAACAGGGGCGAAATCGGGCATCCCTGTCTCGAACCACGTTCTAGTAAAATAGTATCTGAAAGGTAACCATTTATTTTTATCCGGGCCAGTGGTTTGTTGTATAATGTACGGATCCCTCTAATAAAAACGTTGTCCATGCCAAATCTTTCTAAAACCTTATAAAGGAAAGGCCAACTTACCGAGTCAAAGGCCTTCTCGGCGTCTAGACTAACTAAACAAGCTTCAATATTATTATTTTGGATATGATGTATTAAGTGTAATGATCGCCTGATGTTGTCGTGAGTCTGTCTTTGTGAGATAAATCCGGTCTGATCATTGTGTATTAGTTGAGGAAGAACCTTGTCCAGTCTTCTGGCGAGGATGGTTGTATAAAGCTTGTAGTCAACATTCAGCACCGAGATAGGCCTGTATGAACTACACTCCAATTTACTTTTTCCCTCCTTGAGAATGACGGAAATCACTGCTTCATTCCAAGATGGCGGCATTTTATTATCTTTTAATGTCGTATTACAAGCTTGGAGAAGGATTGGCACCAACTCAGTTTTAAATGCCTTATACCACTCCGAGGAGAAGCCATCTGGGCCAGGTGATTTGTTTGCTTTCAGGGTGGAGATGGCCCTATTCAGCTCTATCTCAGTTATAGGGCCTGTTAATATTCTATTTTGTTCTTCTGATAAAGTAGGCAAATTTAGAGATTTTAAAAAGTTATCAATTTGCTGGTCACCTTCTAATTGGGGTTGTGTATACAGGCATTTGTAGTATTTTCTGAATGTCCTTTGTATTTCTTCTTGTTTATATCGTATAGTCCCACAATCTATGTCCCTTATTTTGTATATAGTGTTGTCTGCTCGTTGCTTTTGCAGTTTTCTCGCCAAGATTTTATGTGATTTTGTTCCTGACTCATAATAAGTTTGTCTTGTGAATATCATCTTTTTTTCAACTTCCTGTGTGTATATTTTATTTATTTCATCTCTAGTTGCTTTTATTCTAGTTAGTGTTTCTAGTTTTTGTTCTTTTTTATGTTGTGTCTCAAGGTCTTTCAGTTCTTTATTAAGGTCTATCAGTCTTAATTGTTTTTGTTTCTTTTCATAGGAACAGAATGATATTATTCTCCCTCTAACAACAGCTTTTAAAGTATCCCATATCGTAACTGAGTCAACCTCTCCGTTATCATTTTCTTCAAGAAACGTTTTTATTTCTTCTCTCATTTGGGTTTTGAATCTTGGATTATTTAGGATATTTGTGTTCAACCTCCACAAAGTTCTACCCGGATTATCGATAATGTCCACAGTGCAGGAGAGGGGGGCATGGTCAGATAGATCAATACATCCAATATCACAATCACGTATTCTATGACGATCCTTTTTTAGCACAAAAAAATAATCTATCCTTGAATAAACATCGTGTGGGTGTGAGTAAAAAGTATAGTCCCGGCCTGATGGATAGAAATCCCTCCATAAATCTAATATACCAAGTTCTGTCATTAATGCAATCATTTTCCTATGTAATCGCGTAATAACTGCGCTTTTAGATGAATCCTGTTTCGGATTGAGACGGATATTAAAGTCTCCACCACATATGACAACCCCTGTGCCCTCTATCATCAAATCAAATATGTTTCTATAAAAAGCAAAGTTACTTCCCGGGGGAGCATAAACATTACAAATTGTTATATTTACGTCATTTATTTTGCCTGAAACTACTATGTATCTCCCTTCCTTGTCGGATGTTTCCGAGATCTGTTCAAAGGGTATTTGTTGTGAAATCAAAGTTGCTACGCCTCTCCTGTGACCTGATTTATAAGATGAGAAGTATACCCTTGAAAAACCCATTCTCTTAAGTTTTTCATGTTCCAGTGGGGTGAGGTGTGTCTCTTGTAAGAGCACAATCTGTGCATTCTCCCTTCTCATTTTCGCCAGTATCTGCCTCCTCTTAGCTGGATTTAAAATCCCATTCACATTAAAAGAAATCATTTTAAGGGTTTGCCTATTCATCGTGTACTACTGTGGGCTACATTGATTATCACCCTGCCAAAAATCTCTCCTGGCATCCCTGCAAGTACATTATACCAAACCTATCTTTCCCAAGAAACACGAACAAAAACAATATAACAGTCTGAAACAGAACATCACCGGTGCAATTTGGAACAGTTGCTTCCGATGCTGAGGCTCGTTCCAAAGGAGCCTTGTGGGGCCTTGTAAAGTCAAAGCCCTCATAAGGGAACATCCCACGACGTAGTGGTGGGGCCCTGAAATGCGGCTGCATTTCAGCCAAAGTCCAAGTAAGAAAAAAAAAAATAAAATAAAATAAATCGAGTATGGCTCGCCAAACACGTCCCGTTCATCTGATTAAACAAAGAAAATAGAAGTGTGGGCTATGATTAGACGCGAGCCCAGGCCATATAAAGCAAAACTGTATGGTAGAGTTCTGCATGCATAGCTAAACCAAAGCAAAGTGTATGATACACATTTCACTGTAAAATCAGAGAGCACTTATCTGTAAAGTGTGAGGAAACAATCCATCAGTGACCGACAGTGTCCTAGCGGGGTTGTCTTCTAAACTCCTTGAGTCTGTCTTTAAAACGAGAGTGCTGGTGTTTCGGATGTGCGCTGCCGCTCGCAGCAATAGACTCCTGGTTTCCCACCTGGTCTCCCCTACTGCCTGCCATCTGCCAGGTAGACAGGAGGAGAACCTCCTCTTGGTCCGGAGTGGCTGGGGTCTTCACCACAGTAACCGGAAACCCTCGCGCCGACATATCCCTCGTAGCCTCCGCCGCATTCTGGAACAACCGGGTGCCGTCATCATAAAAAATCCGCATCTTTGCAGGGTAGGGCGTCTGAAACTTTATTTGTTTTTCCTTCAACACCTTTTTGGCCTCGATGTATTCACTGCGTTTCTTTAACACTTCAGGAGGAAAGTCATGGTCAACATAGAAACGAACGTTGTCGTAAAGCACCTTCTTTTTCTGCCACGCTCTCCTTATCACTTCTTCTTTAATCTGCCAGCTGCCAAACCTGACCACTATGGAGCGAGGTTTTGCCTGCGGGCCGGTGTGCTTCGGTGCCAAAGCCCGATGTGCCCGTTCAATCTTAAGGTCTCCGTCAAGTGGGAAGTCGAGTGAAGTTTTCAACATGTTATTCAGGAAACCAGCCATGTCAGTGCCCTCTGTGCCTTCGGGTACTCCGTAAATACGCAGGTTGACACGCCGCGCTCGAGCCTCCTGATCAATCAATCTCGCCTCCAAGCTAGCCTGACGCTGTGTCAGCCGTTTGATTAACGTTGTTGTTGCTAGAAGCACGGTCTCCGTTTCATCTATTCTCCCTTCTACTTCGTCCAGTCTGTCATTCGCTCTCTTCAACTCCTGCTTAATGTCAGAGAGTTGCTCCCTGTTATCTCTTCTGAACTCACGAATTTCGTTGAAGATACTTTTAAGGCTAGCATCAGGGATATCGTCTTCCCGTGGGTGTAAATCCGGAGAGCTGCTTCGGCTGAGTCTCGAGTCTGGGTCGTCTTCTGTTGAACCCATGCTTAATCCACTTCTAGTAGTAACCCCTTTCCTCATTCTTTTAAGAAATACCCACCAGGGTTAACAAAATCAAGTTTTTTGGGGTTAATTGGTAAAACCTTCGGGGAGCTAAAAGTTTAGGCTGCCATCCTCTCGAAACCGGAACCGGAAGCCCCACAAACACATTTTCATCCAGATATAGAAACCTCTTTATTTCTTTTCACAATTTCCAGAAGAGAAAGTAAAATATCACACAATTCCAGTTCCGCGGTTGAGGCTGAGGTTAATCGTCTAAATACACTTTTACAGGTGCAACGTCGGTAGAAAAAAAATATTCTTCCCAAAGAGAAGCAGCTGTCTTTTAAAAAAAATAGAGAAAACAGGGGGAAGCAGA
>NW_025320622.1:0-17450 GCF_019176455.1 Solea senegalensis
CGTGGCAAAGCCTTCGCTCACTCTGAGTTGTGGTGCTGCTGCGGGAAGCGATCATTCCTTCACTGCCACCTTCACTCACAGAGGGAATAAGTGGGGCTTGTATTGATTCTCACACACACACACACGCGCGCGGTCAGTGACCTCGTACGTTAAAATGACCCGCACTCCTTCAATCAAACACCAGTGACTGAATGATTCCTCGGGGCGGCTCCATGTCCGCGTGGTGTTTACTGTTTTGTGCTAAACACGTCGTTGATGCACAGTTAAAAAAAAAAAACCTCCCTCGCAGCGTGCACGCCGCCACTTTGACTTATTGCTTTCTGACCTTTCGTGGCATTTGGAAAAGGGCAGCTCTGGAGACAGATGGCGGCGTACACGACGTATGCAAATGGACGGCCTGAGTTTGACGGTGGGTTGAATCCCAAAGTCTAGTAACGACCTCTGTATGACACTGATGTTTGACTTAAGGCCTGATGTTACGCCCCTCAACAACAACACACACCTCAGGTTCTGCATAATCTCTCGGGGACATAATCAAATCACTCTCAGTGAGTGGAATCGTGGGAGTGACGCTGCCCTTTAAGGACGAGGAGCGGCTGCATTTGAACGTGCCGCACCTTTGACCTCGCTGTCGTTAGAAATCCGTCCAGTCAGAGTTGGTTTGTCGAGGTTAACTGAATAAATGCTCGGTTTTTTTTTTGTCCCGCGTGACCTAAAAACTCAGCTCATTTACAGCTCAAACGCTGAAACGTGTCTGACGCGTTTTAAGACTGTCATGATATAGAATAAAATCATAGTATAGAAAAAAGGGGGTCAAATGTGCAAAATCATCATAATATCATAGTTTGTCAAACCACGTCTCCGCAAAACTAACATTTCAACACAATTAACTGCATATTTATTTGGTTTGGACTGACAGTGACGCATTTCGCACATATTTGAGGCAACATTCACTCTCATGTTGCCAAACCGCTTCATGAAAGGCGTCAAAAACGTCATCCAGTCCAGTAAAGATGTTAAAAACGCCACAAAACGAAAGAATATAAACAGGTCATCGACAAATGTCCCAGTGTAGCCGGCAGTAAACGTCATAAGGTTTCAAAAATATAGATCCTTCTCAACTTTTCCGCAAGTTTTCATATTTGAAAACGCCACACATTTGTTCTGCATATTTGCATTTCTTATTACATATTCTGTTAGTACTTATTTGTAAGAATATGTTTAGTGTAATAAAAAAAAAACCCACACATTTGGAGACAAAAACAATCCGTTTGGTTGTTGTTTGGCACACTTTTGTGCCACATTGAGTGGCCGCCTGGTGATATCCTCACTGAAAATAGAAATGTCACTTTTCTCCTTTGGTTTACTCCAATTAACTCAGGCTGATAACAGACACAATGTTATTCCTGTGTCTCTGAGGTCCCTCGATGTCCTTGCATATGAACCTTAACATTGTGGAGCTATTTTTCATTTACTTCGTCTTTCAGGCATTTTTCTCTGAAAATAATGGTCATAGTCCGACTAAGTAGTGTTGGATTCATGTTTAAATAAATGATGTAAATTCTGACTTAAAAACACTTTATGCTATTTAAAAATCTGGAATTAACAAATTGACTATTTTAACTGAAGAACTTGGTATTTTATTTGTTCACTTTTTATTTGAAGTCTGTTTTTCCTGCTAAAATAAGTATAAAATGAAAAATCTAAACAGATTTCATGAAGTTTCTAATTGTGTTTATATGAAAACATACTGTATAGTTACAACAAAATATTTACTATAATGACAGGGAATTGATGAAAAATGGGAAAATACTTTTTCTGATTCTGATTTCATAAATGCATACGACATTTAATCTGTGTTTTATTCCGTGTGTTTGATGCAGATCCTGTGTTTTAAACTTGGAAACATTAATCTCATAGAACTGATGTTCTGTTTAAATGAAGCAACCTTTATTCCACGAGAAAAAGACAGTAATTTAAAGTTTAAAGAGACTGAGCTGAGTTAATCTGTGTTTAAATGTCAAAGCACTTCTTGTTTTCTCGCTGTGGCGTCTCTTAATCCCGTCACAGGGAGATGGGATTATTCTCTTCTCACGTCCAGACTTCTTTGACTCCGTGACGTGAAATACTTGAAGAAAACTGTGCTGTTTTCAGGCGACAAAACGTGGACGATGAACACCGTTGTCATTTTTGGAGCAGCGGAGGAAGAAGAGGAGGAGGAAGAAGAGGAGGAAGAGGAATGTGTGATGTCGTCGCTCGGGAATCTCCACGGAGCTCGTTCATCAATCAGACCAACAGAATTCTCTCCAGACCTTTCAGCCGCTGATGATTCTGAAAATAATTGTTCGGACCTTTAATTTAATCCATAATCTGAGCTGGATGTCCTCACCTGGGAGCTGCAGCGTCGTCGAAGCCCACCTCACATTTCAGGGAAACACCAGACACAAAAAAAACAAACCCAAAAATGTTGACTAAGATCAGTCTGAAGTGAACATTAACTTTGTTTTTAAAATGTCCCTGATTTGTAAAACTCACTCACTCTCCCACACCAAAGTCCATGGAGAAAATCAGCGATTCTCGCTCACGGGGACACAGGAGCTGCTGTCTACTGCTGCCTCGTGTGGTCACTTTGTGCCACTGAGGTCAATCTGAGCAGAGGATTTCGAAAGCCGAATTAAAGTGGACATATTATACCCTATTTCCCCCATTAAAATAGTTCCCTGGTGTCCTAATGAACATGTCAGTGACATGCTTTGGTCAAAATACCATAAGGATGAAGAATCATAGCAGTTCAATAATCCTGCTAAACCCGCCCCTTTCAGAATGCTCGGTTTTCGAGCATGGTCCCTTTATATGCAAATGAGACACAGGCAAACACACACCCACTTCTTCCAGGGGGTTTCTGATTTGTCCTCTTTACAGCGCTCACTCGCTCAGATCCTGTTCCATTTCTCTCCCCCTCCCTCCACTAGTTCTCTGACAATATCAACATGGCAGCGTGCGCAGAAAACAGCGAATCAGTTAAAAATACTTATGAACAGCACCATTGATCGCCACCGCTGATCGCCAGTGGTGCGCGGCGAGCTGAATAAACTGCCGCTGTATGTGACTGTATCAGACTGAGTCTGTGCTCCGGTCATGGAGCACAGACTTTAAATATTTTTAATTAGGACGTGTTAGAATGGTCATTTATGAGTTCTATGTGACCTTTTCTTAACAATGTGTGTGTTTGTACGTCGGTGAAATACGTCCCCTGACTAAATACGGCGACCGCTGGCCACAGTCTGATGCGAAGTGGTGCGAACACACAGACACACGTTTGCTGACTTTATCCGGCACATTAGCTTCATATATAAAATCCTCTGAGGCTGGAAGTTTGTGTAAAACACTGTGCTCCACTGTGCAGCCACCAACAGCACACTTGTCCCTCTGCGTTGACATAATACCGCTCTTCCTCCCTCGCCTGCACTCTCGTAGGGACAAGGTGGAGCTAAGGTGGAGCTCTCGAAGTAAACTTACTGGTGGGGCGGTAACATTCGCGGTGAAATGCGCATGCTGTCATAAGCGCAGGGAATTCAACATCGTGTGTTTTATCGCCTATACTTACACTAAGGGGGACCACGAAAACATGACTGATTCTTTTTCCACACTTAGGCGACTGGTAGGGCCTCCAGAGTCCCAAATATAAGTATTGAAATGGTTAAAAAGTTGATTTTGCATAATATGTCCCCTTTAAAGAAAATAAGACATTTGAATTTACTGATGGAGGCAGCAGTGGATCAACAACTCCTGTGTGCTGTGATGTTAAAATCACTGGTTTTCTCTATGGGGTTTGGTGTAGGAGAGTGAGTGCTTTACAAACCACTTTCCTGTTGGAAAAGTCTGTCTAACAGTGAGATAAAGACGTGAACGTGTTCTTAAAGACGTTGTAGACTTAAGCTGATGGAGAAAAATCAGCTGCATGGAAGATAAATTTATGCGTCCATGTCCTCATTAACTTCAACAAAAACTGTCCAAATTTAAACTATCAAAAATGTCCTAGTACAGTATGTTGACAGTGTCATTGAGTGGAAAAAGCAAGTTTTTTCCCTAAATAAGTCCAAAAACACTGCTACCTGGTGGAGAGTAGTAAAAACGATCACTTCCAATGCAAACGCCCGGACGAACAAACATCCTTCCATCCATGATATAATAAAATGCATTATGCTTTAATGGAAGTGAGATGAAAAATTGCAGTTTGAATGGAGTTACAAGTCATGAACAATTATTTGGACACAACAAAAATGTCCAAAAATAAATAGTATAGTAGTATACTATTTTGTCAGAAACTGGACAAATGTGAACTGACATAGGGCGATAGGCGGGTATTTTATATCTTTAAAAACTGTCCAAACATACACCGTTAAAATGCCTTGGTATATAGCATGTCGAGAAAAACTGTCCAAATAGAAACTGTCAAAAATGTTTTAAAAGTTTAGTATAGTATAGTATAGTATCTTTTTTGAAGATACTATACTATACTAGGCTAGTATAATACTAATACTAATACAAATATAAAATGTCAAAAGTGTCCTAGTAATACTCGGACACAACAAGAACAAAAAATATCAATTTATTGTCACAACATTTATTGTTGATCATTTTAAGACAAAAAGCTAAAACAGGATCATTTCGGCAGCTTTTAGAAGACGAGGGGAAAAGGACATCCAGTCCAGCAGGTGGCAGAAATGTTTTGAAATAACAACAATTTCAGCTGCCATTGTTCTTTTATTTGTCCAGCGAGGACATGAACGTTGATTAATTACAGGTGGAGCTGCTCCTGTACAAAGATACACTGATTTAAAAGCCTTTGTGTACTTTTCGTGACTTGGTACATTCCACTCCTCCCCTCTGAGTCGATCTATTTGGAATGTTCCACTTCCTTTGTCGGAGGCGGAGCTTCTTCTACGCAGAGACAGAAACGGCAGGAGGACGAGAAGCATCGCGGACAAACGTGTGGACATTCGTGTGGTAAATACTGCTTGAGCACTGAATGAGCCACACATTTCTTAGACGCTCTGTTCACACCTGCTGTTCACAGCTGACCTGAGCGATCTGAACACAGGTGTTCAGAGTACACCTGCTACTGCTAACGCTAACGTGACGTCACTGCTCCACAACAAACACACTTGTGTTGTCAATGCGATTGTATGGCGTAAAAACTGTCCAAATATGAACTTTCCGAGTTTAGTATGTCATCAAAAACGTTAACATATAAATTGTCCACATATGTCAAAGAATGTCCTCAACAAAAACTGTCAATATATCATTAAAACTGTTCAGAATGAGTATCTAGTCCGGCCAGTAGCAGGTTAGCTGCTGCTAATGTGACGTCACTGATCCGCAGCAAACACACGTGTGTTTTCAAAAAAATTGACTTAGTGTCAAATTATTATATTGTATTATGTCATACTGTCAACAACTGTCCAAAATGTCATTCGTATAATTTGTCAACAAAAAGTTAAAAAGTCTAAAAGTGTCCTAATATAGTATGTCCTAAAAGAATATTATTTAGTAAACTGTCCGATTATAAACTGTCAAAAATGTTCAAATGTAGTATGTCAACAGAAAATGTCACTAGACCGTTAAAACTTAAGAATGAGTATCTAGTCTGGCCAGTAGGGGGCAGGTTAAGTTAAAAAAAAACTGTTGCGGAGCAGTGGTTTAGTAGAATTTCAAAATAAAAGTGTCTGTGTTGATATGGATCAATATATAGTTGACAATAAAAAGGTTTTCCTGTGTTTTCATCACATTTCTTCACTCATTTACTGCAGTGAGCACATTTGAACACTTTAAAGTGGACACTGCTTTGTCTCATCATGTCCTCTGACTGAAGACCTGCAAACAGCTGCCGTTAAAGGCACAGTTCATGTGTTTTCAAGTCATTTCATTCACAGTCGTCACTAAATACATCAGAATCCTCTGTTAAATATAGAGATTTTACAAATGTTTTCAGGATCTTTAAAGTCTTTGTAATGTTTTTTTGGAGCAGGGCTGAGCTGCCGGACCAGGAGCCAGGACCAGGACCAGGACCAGGACCAGGAGGAGCTGGAGGAGGACAAGGAGCAGCGGGGACAGGTGTGTGGTAGCTGCTGCTTAAAAATGATCCGCACATTTCTTAGATGTTCTGTTGACGCTCTGTTCACACCTGCTGTTAACATCCGACCTGAGGGATCCTATCACAGGTGTTCAGATTACACCTGCTAATGCTAATGCTAATGTCACGTCACTGCTCCACATGTAAACACACACACCTTTCATTTCATTTCACTTCACATACAAATGATGTTGTTTTCTGTTTGTTACAGAAAGACAAAGAATCCAGGGAATGTTATTTATTAATTTTTTTTATCCACAAACCAAAAATGATTCAGTTTTAATTATTTCTTTGTTATTATAGTAATAATAATAATTCTAAGATCATATATCAGAGTGCAGTCATTAGTCATATCGACAGACCTCGCACATATCCCATAATACTTTTCAAAGCCAATATCTGCCCATAACGATAATATCGTGCATCCCGACACATTTCCACGACAACTGTGTAAACTAACAACATTGTTTGTTTTTTAAAGAACGAAATCAAGCTTTGTGATTTTACAGATTCTTAAATGGCAACACTTTCTGTTTTCAACAACACGTTTGACAACATCATCATTTCCACCTTTAAAAACACTCATCAACATTTTAGCACATTTTCTGGAGCAAACCATCACTCTTTCACCTGTGATTTCATCCCCTCACACGGACGTTAACAGCACTTGTCAACAGAGCCTCTGTTTAATGTGTTCACATCATTTTTACATTGTTAACAAGTGAAAACTGTGGACGAGTCAAAGTCACAACATTCAATCAATAAATACACCATTAAATAATGACTCACATGTGTCTCACATTCATTCATTCACATTGGAATTCAATACAGAAATGTCTCATTGTTAAATGTGTCATTCATTCACATACTCAATTCATTTGATGTAAAAAAAAACATAGAATTACTTAAAGACTATTTAATGAATTATTTCATGATTTACTGCAACACAGGACCATGAAATAATTCATTAAATAGTGAAGAAGTTAGGTATGTTTTTTACATCAAATGAATTTGAATGAATGAATGACACATTTAATAATGAGACATTTGTGTATTGAATTCCAATGTGAATGAATGAATGTGAGACACATGCGAGTCATGATTTAATGGTGTATTTATTGATCGAATGTTGCCACTTTGACTCGTCCACACTTTTCATTTGTTAACAATGTAAAAATGATGTGAACACATTAATCACACAGAAGTCTCATTCATGTGCTCATGATTTTTAAGCAGCAGTTACTGGACACCTGGACCCCAACTGTGTGGTCAACAGTCCAGGGAGTGAACCCCTGTCATTTTTTTTGTCTTTTTATGGCTTTTTTTTGGTCAAAAAATATGAAATAAAATGTTATAACCCCCTGCTGTTATCTGTGCGGGGGGCCGGGGGAGCACAGCCCAGCCCCAGCCCCCCACCACAATGGCAGTGAGAGCGCGCAGTTTGGCCCCGGCGCCGGGGCCAAGCGTTCGGAGCATGCTGGATTTGAACCAGCCACAGCCGGACTGGCACAACCTTGCGGTTGCGAACCAATACACCACGCCACGAACCCTTCTGCGATTTGGGACGGAGCTCCGGGCGTTTTTGAGTCTTCACTTTGGCTGTGGAACCTTAAACCTTGACGTATAAAGGAGTAGAACCGTCAATGCCAGAACTGAAAGGCTGCTCTCTAACCAGCTGAGCTAACTGTCCACGCTCTTCCTCAGGTTTTCTCACTCCTTTTCACTCTCTGTGTAGAATATTGGGCTTATAAAGTTGCTTCCTGTAAGATTTGAACCTCTGACCTCAGGAACGCCAGTCCATGTCTGAACCATGTGAGCTATTTGTCTTTGCATACTTTTTCATACAATTGGGAAGGCTTTCAATAATAGAACCCATGACTTCAAAAAAAGGTCAGACTGATGAAATATTTAAGAACGTCTGTCCCAGAATATAGACAACATGGTTGGTGTAGTGGTTAGTGCTCTTGACTTTACAACAAGAAGACCTGGGTTCGAGACCCACTTAGAACAAGGGTCTTTCTGCAGTTTTTCATGTTCTCCCAGTGTATGTGGATTTGCTCTGGGTTCTCTGGCTTCCTCCCACAGTCCATTAATCATCTATCGCTTTGTCCTCCACTGGAGGGTCGTGGGGGTTCCTGTGCCAAGCTCAGCTGTCATACGGTGACAGGCGGGGTTCACTCTGTACTGTTCCCCAGTCCATTCAAAACATGCAGGACAGTGATGAGGTAAATGTCCACTGAAACAGTCACTTGATGTAAGATTCGAACCCCTGACCATAGGAACGCCAGTCCATGTCTGAACCATGTGAGCTATTTGTCTTTGCATGACTTTTGGCACAATTTGGAAGTCTTTCAATAATAGAACACATGACTTCAAAAAAAGCTAAGAGTGATTAAATATTTAAGAAAGTCTGTCCCCAAACATGGACAACATGGTTGGTGTAGTGGTTAGTGCTCTTGACTTTAGAACAAGAAGACCTGGGTTCGAGACCCACTTAGAACAAGGGTCTTTCTGCAGTTTTTCATGTTCTCCCAGTGTATGTGGATTTGCTCTGGGTTCTCTGGCTTCCTCCCACAGTCCATTAATCATCTATGGCTTTGTCCTCCACTGGAGGGTCGTGGGGGTTCCTGTGCCAAGCTCAGCTGTCATACGGTGACAGGCGTGGTTCACTCTGTACTGTTCGCCAGTCCATTCAAAACATGCAAGACAGTGATGAGATAAATGTCCACTGAAACAGTCACTTGATGTAAGATTCGAACCTCTGACCATAGGAACGCCAGTGCATGTCTGAACCACGTGAGCTATTTGTCTTTGCATACTTTTTCACACAATTTGGAAGTCTTTCAATAATAGAATCCATGACTTCGAAAAAAGGTCAGACTGATGAAATATTTAAGAACGTTTGTCCCTCATCATGGGCAGCATGGTTGGTGTAGTGGTTAGTTCTCTTGACTTTGAAACAAGAAGACATGGGTTCGAGACCCAGTTGACACAATTATCTTTGTGGAGTGTTTCATGTTCTCCCCGTGTGTGCGCGGCTTTTCTCTGGATTCTCTGGCTTCCTCCCACAGTCCATTAATCATCTATCGCTTTGTCCTCCACTGGAGGGTGGAGTGGGGTCCTGTGCCAAGCTCAGCTGTCATACGGTGACAGGCGGGGTTCACTCTGTACTGTTCGCCAGTCCATTCAAAACATGCAAGACAGTGATGAGATAAATGTCCACTGAAACAGTCACTTGATGTAAGATTCGAACCTCTGACCATAGGAACGCCAGTGCATGTCTGAACCACGTGAGCTATTTGTCTTTGCATACTTTTTCACACAATTTGGAAGTCTTTCAATAATAGAATCCATGACTTCGAAAAAAGGTCAGACTGATGAAATATTTAAGAACGTTTGTCCCTCATCATGGGCAGCATGGTTGGTGTAGTGGTTAGCGCTCTTGACTTTGAAACAAGAAGACCTGGGTTCGAGACCCAGTTAGAACAAGGGTCTTTCTGGAGTTTTTCATGTTCTCCCAGTGTATGTGGATTTTCTCTGGGTCCTGTGGCTTCCTCCCACAGTCCATTAATCATCTATCGCTTTGTCCTCCACTGGAGGGTGGAGTGGGGTCCTGTGCCAAGCTCAGCTGTCATACGGTGACAGGCGGGGTTCACTCTGAACTGTTCCCCAGTCTATTCAAAACATGCAAGACAGTGATGAGGTAAATGTCCACTGAAACAGTCACTTGATGTAAGATTCGAACCCCTGACCATAGGAACGCCAGTCCATGTCTGAACCATGTGAGCTATTTGTCTTTGCATACTTTTTCACACAATTTGGAAGTCTTTCAATAATAGAACCCATGACTTCAAAAAAAGGTCAGACTGATGAAATATTTAAGAACGTCTGTCCCCAGACATCGGCAACATGGTTGGTGTAGTGGTTAGTGCTCTTGTCTTTGAAACAAGAAGACCTGGGTTCGAGACCCAGTTAGAACAAGGGTCTTTCTGGAGTTTTTCATGTTCTCCCAGTGTATGTGGATTTTCTCTGGGTTCTGTGGCTTCCTCCCACAGTCCGAGAACATGCAATATGGTGATTAGGTTAATTGGTCACTCTAAATTGACCGGCTGAGGTCTGTCAATCTGCTATTGAAACACTTGTGAAGTTGTTACAGTGAATGTGTTGACAGGTTCATTGTCTGTAAAACTCCATGCACAAAGATTCTTGTTCGATGTGGGATTTGAACCCGGATCCTCTAGCTGCAAAGGTAAGAGCACTAACCACTACACCAAGCAGGTTATGCGTCTTCTGGGACAGACGTTCTTAAATATTTCATCAGTCTGACCTTTTTTTGAAGTCATGTGTTCTATTATTGAAAGACTTCCAAATTGTGCCAAAAGTCATGCAAAGACAAATAGCTCACATGGTTCAGACATGGACTGGCGTTCCTATGGTCAGGGGTTCGAATCTTACATCAAGTGACTGTTTCAGTGGACATTTACCTCATCACTGTCCTGCATGTTTTGAATGGACTGGGGAACAGTACAGAGTGAACCCCGCCTGTCACCGTATGACAGCTGAGCTTGGCACAGGAACCCCCACGACCCTCCAGTGGAGGACAAAGCGATAGATGATTAATGGACTGTGGGAGGAAGCCAGAGAACCCAGAGCAAATCCACATACACTGGGAGAACATGAAAAACTGCAGAAAGACCCTTGTTCTAAGTGGGTCTCGAACCCAGGTCTTCTTGTTCTAAAGTCAAGAGCACTAACCACTACACCAACCATGTTGTCCATGTTTGGGGACAGACTTTCTTAAATATTTAATCACTCTTAGCTTTTTTTGAAGTCATGTGTTCTATTATTGAAAGACTTCCAAATTGTGCCAAAAGTCATGCAAAGACAAATAGCTCACATGGTTCAGACATGGACTGGCGTTCCTATGGTCAGGGGTTCGAATCTTACATCAAGTGACTGTTTCAGTGGACATTTACCTCATCACTGTCCTGCATGTTTTGAATGGACTGGGGAACAGTACAGAGTGAACCCCGCCTGTCACCGTATGACAGCTGAGCTTGGCACAGGAACCCCCACGACCCTCCAGTGGAGGACAAAGCGATAGATGATTAATGGACTGTGGGAGGAAGCCAGAGAACCCAGAGCAAATCCACATACACTGGGAGAACATGAAAAACTGCAGAAAGACCCTTGTTCTAAGTGGGTCTCGAACCCAGGTCTTCTTGTTGTAAAGTCAAGAGCACTAACCACTACACCAACCATGTTGTCTATATTCTGGGACAGACGTTCTTAAATATTTCATCAGTCTGACCTTTTTTTGAAGTCATGGGTTCTATTATTGAAAGCCTTCCCAATTGTATGAAAAAGTATGCAAAGACAAATAGCTCACATGGTTCAGACATGGACTGGCGTTCCTGAGGTCAGAGGTTCAAATCTTACAGGAAGCAACTTTATAAGCCCAATATTCTACACAGAGAGTGAAAAGGAGTGAGAAAACCTGAGGAAGAGCGTGGACAGTTAGCTCAGCTGGTTAGAGAGCAGCCTTTCAGTTCTGGCATTGACGGTTCTACTCCTTTATACGTCAAGGTTTAAGGTTCCACAGCCAAAGTGAAGACTCAAAAACGCCCGGAGCTCCGTCCCAAATCGCAGAAGGGTTCGTGGCGTGGTGTATTGGTTCGCAACCGCAAGGTTGTGCCAGTCCGGCTGTGGCTGGTTCAAATCCAGCATGCTCCGAACGCTTGGCCCCGG
This sequence comes from Solea senegalensis, assembly GCF_019176455.1. Lineage (NCBI taxonomy): Eukaryota > Metazoa > Chordata > Actinopteri > Pleuronectiformes > Soleidae > Solea > Solea senegalensis. The sequence goes on from NW_025320622.1 coordinate 11,885, forward strand.
CGCCGGGGCCAAACTGCGCGCTCTCACTGCCATTGTGGTGGGGGGCTGGGGCTGGGCTGTGCTCCCCCGGCCCCCCGCACAGATAACAGCAGGGGGTTATAACATTTTATTTCATATTTTTGGCCAAAAAAATCCCAAAAAAGCCATAAACAGACAAAAAAAAAATGACAGGGGTCCACTCCCTGGACCGTTGACCACACAGTTGGGTCCAGGTGTCCAGTAACTGCTGCTTAATAATGATGAGCACATGAATGAGACTTCTGTGTGATTAATGTGTTCACATAATGTTTACGTTGTTAACAAGTGAAAACTGTGGACGAGTCAAAGTGGCAACATTCAATCAATAAATACACCATTAAATAATGACTCACGTGTCTCACATTCATTCATTCACATTGGAATTAAATACACAAATGTCTCATTATTCAATGTGTCATTCATTCATTCAAATACCAAATTCATTTGATGTAAAAAAACATACCTAACTTCTTCACTATTTAATGAATTATTTCATGGTCCTGTGTTGCAGTAAATCATGAAATAATTCATTAAATAGTCTTTAAGTAATTCTATATGTATTTTTTTTTTTACATCAAATGAATTGAGTATGTGAATGAATGAATGACGCATTTAACAATGAGACATTTCTGTATTTAATTCCAATGTGAAAGAATGAATGTGAGACACATGTGAGTCATTATTTAATGGTGTATTTATTGATTGAATGTTGTCACTTTGACTCGTCCACTTGTTAACAATGTAAAAATGATGTGAACACATTAAACAGAGGCTCTGTTGACAAGTGCTGTTAACGTCCGTGTGAGGGGATGAAATCACAGGTGAAAGAGTGATGGTTTGCTCCAGAAAATGTGCTAAAATGTTGATGAGTGTTTTTAAAGGTGGAAATGATGATGTTGTCAAACGTGTTGTTGAAAACAGAAAGTGTTGCCATTTAAGAAGCTGTAAAATCACAAAGCTTGATTTCGTTCTTTAAAAAACAAACAATGTTGTTAGTTTACACAGTTGTCGTGGAAATGTGTCGGGATGCACGATATTATCGTTATGGGCAGATATTGGCTTTGAAAAGTATTATGGGATATGTGCGAGGTCTGTCGATATGACTAATGACTGCACTCTGATATATGAGCTTAGAATTATTATTATTACTATAATAACAAAGAAATAATTAAAACTGAATCATTTTTGGTTTGTGGATAAAAAAAATTAATAAATAACATTCCCTGGATTCTTTGTCTTTCTGTAACAAACAGAAAACAACATCATTTGTATGTGAAGTGAAATGAAAGGTGTGTGTGTTTACATGTGGAGCAGTGACGTGACATTAGCATTAGCATTAGCAGGTGTAATCTGAACACCTGTGATGGGATCCCTCAGGTCGGATGTTAACAGCAGGTGTGAACAGAGCGTCAACAGAACATCTAAGAAATGTGCGGATCATTTTTAAGCAGCAGCTACCACACACCTGTCCCCGCTGCTCCTTGTCCTCCTCCAGCTCCTCCTGGTCCTGGTCCTGGTCCTGGTCCTGGCTCCTGGTCCGGCAGCTCAGCCCTGCTCCAAAAAAACATTACAAAGACTTTAAAGATCCTGAAAACATTTGTAAAATCTCTATATTTAACAGAGGATTCTGATGTATTTAGTGACGACTGTGAATGAAATGACTTGAAAACACATGAACTGTGCCTTTAACGGCAGCTGTTTGCAGGTCTTCAGTCAGAGGACATGATGAGACAAAGCAGTGTCCACTTTAAAGTGTTCAAATGTGCTCACTGCAGTAAATGAGTGAAGAAATGTGATGAAAACACAGGAAAACCTTTTTATTGTCAACTATATATTGATCCATATCAACACAGACACTTTTATTTTGAAATTCTACTAAACCACTGCTCCGCAACAGTTTTTTTTTAACTTAACCTGCCCCCTACTGGCCAGACTAGATACTCATTCTTAAGTTTTAACGGTCTAGTGACATTTTCTGTTGACATACTACATTTGAACATTTTTGACAGTTTATAATCGGACAGTTTACTAAATAATATTCTTTTAGGACATACTATATTAGGACACTTTTAGACTTTTTAACTTTTTGTTGACATATTATACGAATGACATTTTGGACAGTTGTTGACAGTATGACATAATACAATATAATAATTTGACACCAAGTCAATTTTTTTGAAAACACACGTGTGTTTGCTGCGGATCAGTGACGTCACATTAGCAGCAGCTAACCTGCTACTGGCCGGACTAGATACTCATTCTGAACAGTTTTAATGATATATTGACAGTTTTTGTTGAGGACATTCTTTGACATATGTGGACAATTTATATGTTAACGTTTTTGATGACATACTAAACTCGGAAAGTTCATATTTGGACAGTTTTTACGCCATACAATCGCATTGACAACACAAGTGTGTTTGTTGTGGAGCAGTGACGTCACGTTAGCGTTAGCAGTAGCAGGTGTACTCTGAACACCTGTGTTCAGATCGCTCAGGTCAGCTGTGAACAGCAGGTGTGAACAGAGCGTCTAAGAAATGTGTGGCTCATTCAGTGCTCAAGCAGTATTTACCACACGAATGTCCACACGTTTGTCCGCGATGCTTCTCGTCCTCCTGCCGTTTCTGTCTCTGCGTAGAAGAAGCTCCGCCTCCGACAAAGGAAGTGGAACATTCCAAATAGATCGACTCAGAGGGGAGGAGTGGAATGTACCAAGTCACGAAAAGTACACAAAGGCTTTTAAATCAGTGTATCTTTGTACAGGAGCAGCTCCACCTGTAATTAATCAACGTTCATGTCCTCGCTGGACAAATAAAAGAACAATGGCAGCTGAAATTGTTGTTATTTCAAAACATTTCTGCCACCTGCTGGACTGGATGTCCTTTTCCCCTCGTCTTCTAAAAGCTGCCGAAATGATCCTGTTTTAGCTTTTTGTCTTAAAATGATCAACAATAAATGTTGTGACAATAAATTGATATTTTTTGTTCTTGTTGTGTCCGAGTATTACTAGGACACTTTTGACATTTTATATTTGTATTAGTATTAGTATTATACTAGCCTAGTATAGTATAGTATCTTCAAAAAAGATACTATACTATACTATACTAAACTTTTAAAACATTTTTGACAGTTTCTATTTGGACAGTTTTTCTCGACATGCTATATACCAAGGCATTTTAACGGTGTATGTTTGGACAGTTTTTAAAGATATAAAATACCCGCCTATCGCCCTATGTCAGTTCACATTTGTCCAGTTTCTGACAAAATAGTATACTACTATACTATTTATTTTTGGACATTTTTGTTGTGTCCAAATAATTGTTCATGACTTGTAACTCCATTCAAACTGCAATTTTTCATCTCACTTCCATTAAAGCATAATGCATTTTATTATATCATGGATGGAAGGATGTTTGTTCGTCCGGGCGTTTGCATTGGAAGTGATCGTTTTTACTACTCTCCACCAGGTAGCAGTGTTTTTGGACTTATTTAGGGAAAAAACTTGCTTTTTCCACTCAATGACACTGTCAACATACTGTACTAGGACATTTTTGATAGTTTAAATTTGGACAGTTTTTGTTGAAGTTAATGAGGACATGGACGCATAAATTTATCTTCCATGCAGCTGATTTTTCTCCATCAGCTTAAGTCTACAACGTCTTTAAGAACACGTTCACGTCATTATCTCACTGTTAGACAGACTTTTCCAACAGGAAAGTGGTTTGTAAAGCACTCACTCTCCTACACCAAACCCCATAGAGAAAACCAGTGATTTTAACATCACAGCACACAGGAGTTGTTGATCCACTGCTGCCTCCATCAGTAAATTCAAATGTCTTATTTTCTTTAAAGGGGACATATTATGCGAAATCAACTTTTTAACCATTTCAATACTTATATTTGGGACTCTGGAGGCCCTACCAGTCGCCTAAGTGTGGAAAAAGAATCAGTCATGTTTTCGTGGTCCCCCTTAGTGTAAGTATAGGCGATAAAACACACGATGTTGAATTCCCTGCGCTTATGACGGCAGCATGCGCATTTCACCGCGAATGTTACCGCCCCACCAGTAAGTTTACTTCGAGAGCTCCACCTTAGCTCCACCTTGTCCCTGCAAGAGTGCAGGCGAGGGAGGAAGAGCGGTATTATGTCAACGCAGAGGGACAAGTGTGCTGTTGGTGGCTGCACAGTGGAGCACAGTGTTTTACACAAACTTCCAGCCTCAGAGGATTTTATATATGAAGCTAATGTGCCGGATAAAGTCAGCAAACGTGTGTCTGTGTGTTCGCACCACTTCGCATCAGACTGTGGCCAGCGGTCGCCGTATTTAGTCAGGGGACGTATTTCACCGACGTACAAACACACACATTGTTAAGAAAAGGTCACATAGAACTCATAAATGACCATTCTAACACGTCCTAATTAAAAATATTTAAAGTCTGTGCTCCATGACCGGAGCACAGACTCAGTCTGATACAGTCACATACAGCGGCAGTTTATTCAGCTTGCCGCGCACCACTGGCGATCAGCGGTGGCGATCAATGGTGCTGTTCATAAGTATTTTTAACTGATTCGCTGTTTTCTGCGCACGCTGCCATGTTGATATTGTCAGAGAACTAGTGGAGGGAGGGGGAGAGAAATGGAACAGGATCTGAGCGAGTGAGCGCTGTAAAGAGGACAAATCAGAAACCCCCTGGAAGAAGTGGGTGTGTGTTTGCCTGTGTCTCATTTGCATATAAAGGGACCATGCTCGAAAACCGAGCATTCTGAAAGGGGCGGGTTTAGCAGGATTATTGAACTGCTATGATTCTTCATCCTTATGGTATTTTGACCAAAGCATGTCACTGACATGTTCATTAGGACACCAGGGAACTATTTTAATGGGGGAAATAGGGTATAATATGTCCACTTTAATTCGGCTTTCGAAATCCTCTGCTCAGATTGACCTCAGTGGCACAAAGTGACCACACGAGGCAGCAGTAGACAGCAGCTCCTGTGTCCCCGTGAGCGAGAATCGCTGATTTTCTCCATGGACTTTGGTGTGGGAGAGTGAGTGAGTTTTACAAATCAGGGACATTTTAAAAACAAAGTTAATGTTCACTTCAGACTGATCTTAGTCAACATTTTTGGGTTTGTTTTTTTTGTGTCTGGTGTTTCCCTGAAATGTGAGGTGGGCTTCGACGACGCTGCAGCTCCCAGGTGAGGACATCCAGCTCAGATTATGGATTAAATTAAAGGTCCGAACAATTATTTTCAGAATCATCAGCGGCTGAAAGGTCTGGAGAGAATTCTGTTGGTCTGATTGATGAACGAGCTCCGTGGAGATTCCCGAGCGACGACATCACACATTCCTCTTCCTCCTCTTCTTCCTCCTCCTCTTCTTCCTCCGCTGCTCCAAAAATGACAACGGTGTTCATCGTCCACGTTTTGTCGCCTGAAAACAGCACAGTTTTCTTCAAGTATTTCACGTCACGGAGTCAAAGAAGTCTGGACGTGAGAAGAGAATAATCCCATCTCCCTGTGACGGGATTAAGAGACGCCACAGCGAGAA
>NW_025320623.1:0-10040 GCF_019176455.1 Solea senegalensis
TTAAATAATGACTCACATGTGTCTCACATTCATTCATTCAAATTGGAATTAAATACAGAAATGTCTTCTTGTTAAATGTGTCATTCATTCATTCACATACTCAATTCAATTGATGTAAAAAAAACAACATACAGAATTACTTAAAGACTATTTAATGAATTATTTCATGATTTACTGCGACACATGAAATAATTCATTAAATAGTGAAGCAGTTAGGTATGTTTTTTTACATCAAATGAATTTGGTATTTGAATGAATGAATGACACATTTAATAATGAGACATTTGTGTATTTAATTCCAATGTGAATGAATGAATGTGAGACATGTGAGTCATTATTTAATGGTGTATTTATTGATTGAATGTTGTGACTTTGACTCGTCCACAGTTTTCACTTGTTAACAATGTAAAAATGATGTGAACACATTAAACCCACAGAAGTCTCATTCATGTGCTCATCATATTTAAGCAGCAGTTACTGGACACCTGGACCCAACTGTGTGGTCAACAGTCCAGGGAGTGAACGCCGGTCATTTTTTTTTGTCTTTTTATGGCTTTTTTTGGCCAAAAAATGTGAAATAAAATGTTATAACCCCCTGCTGTCATCTGTGCGGGGGGCCGGGGGAGCACAGCCCAGCCCCAGCCCCCCACCACCACAATGGCAGTGAGAGCGCGCAGTTTGGCCCCGGCGCCGGGGCCAAGTGTTCGGAGCGTGCTGGATTTGAACCAGCCACAGCCGGACTGGCACAACCTTGCGGTTGCGAACCAACCCACCACACCACGAACCCTTCTGCGATTTGGGACGGAGCTCCGGGCATTTTTGAGTCTTCACTTTGGCTGTGGAACCTTAAACCTTGACGTATAAAGGAATAGAACCGTCAATGTCAGAACTGAAAGGCTGCGCTCTAACCAGCTGAGCTAACTGTCCACTCTCTTCCTCAGGTTTTCTCACACCTATTCACTCTCTGTGTTGAATATTGGGCTTAAAAAGTTGCTTCCTGTAAGATTTGAACCTCTGACCTCAGGAATTCCAGTCTTTGCGTGAACCACATGAGCTATTTGTCCTCGCACACTTGTTCTTTCACGTTGGACGACTTTCAACAACAGATGAGCATAAACATGACTTCAAAAAAAACCTCCGACTGATGAAGTATTTAAGGATACATGTCCTCCACAATGGGCCAAACACTTGGTGTAGTGGTTAGTGCTCTTGCCTTAGAAACAAGAAGACATGGGTTCGAGACCCATTGGGAACAAGTGTCTTTGTGGAGTTTTTCATGTTCTCCCCCTGTGTGTTTCTCCAGGTTCTCTGGCTTCCTCCCACAGTCCATTAATCATCTATCGCTTTGTCCTCCACTGGAGGGTGGACTGGGGTCCTGTGCCAAGCTCAGCTGTCATAGGGTGATAGGCGGGGTTCACTCTGGACTGTTCCCCAGTCCATTCAAAACATGCAAGACAGTGATGAGGTAAATGTCCACTGAAACAGTCACTTGATGTAAGATTCGAACCCCTGACCATAGGAACGCCAGTCCAAGTCTGAACCTTGTGAGCTATTTGTCTTTGCACACTTTTTCACACAATTTGGAAGTTTTTCAATAAGAGAACCCATGACTTCAAAGAAAGCTAAGACTGATGAAATATTTAAGAACGTCCGTCCCTCTTCATGGGCAACATGGTTGGTCTAGTAGTTAGTGCTCTCGCCTTTGAAACAAGAAGACATGGGTTCGAGACCCATTTGGAACAAGGGTCTTTGTGGAGTTTTTCATGTTCTCCCCGTGTGTGCGTGGCTTTTCTCTGGGTTCTCTGGCTTCCTCCCACAGTCCATTAATCATCTATCGCTTTGTCCTCCACTGGAGGGTGGAGTGGGGTCCTGTGCCAAGCTCAGCTGTCATAGGGTGATAGGCGGGGTTCACTCTGGACTGTTCCCCAGTCCATTCAAAACATGCAAGACAGTGATGAGGTAAATGTCCACTGAAACAGTCACTTGATGTAAGATTCGAACCCCTGACCATAGGAACGCCAGTCCAAGTCTGAACCTTGTGAGCTATTTGTCTTTGCACACTTTTTCACACAATTTGGAAGTTTTTCAATAAGAGAACCCATGACTTCAAAGAAAGCTAAGACTGATGAAATATTTAAGAACGTCCGTCCCTCTTCATGGGCAACATGGTTGGTCTAGTAGTTAGTGCTCTCGCCTTTGAAACAAGAAGACATGGGTTCGAGACCCATTTGGAACAAGGGTCTTTGTGGAGTTTTTCATGTTCTCCCCGTGTGTGCGTGGCTTTTCTCTGGGTTCTCTGGCTTCCTCCCACAGTCCATTAATCATCTATCGCTTTGTCCTCCACTGGAGGGTGGAGTGGGGTCCTGTGCCAAGCTCAGCTGTCATAGGGTGATAGGCGGGGTTCACTCTGGACTGTTCCCCAGTCCATTCAAAACATGCAGGACAGTGATGAGGTAAATGTCCACTGAAACAGTCACTTGATGTAAGATTCGAACCCTTGACCATAGGAACGCCAGTCCATGTCTGAACCATGTGAGCTATTTGTCTTTGCATACTTTTTCACACAATTTGGAAGTCTTTCAATAATAGAACCCATGACTTCAAAAAAAGGTCAGACTGATGAAATATTTAAGAACGTCTGTCCCCAGACATCGGCAACATGGTTGGTGTAGTGGTTAGTGCTCTTGTCTTTGAAACAAGAAGACCTGGGTTCGAGACCCAGTTAGAACAAGGGTCTTTCTGGAGTTTTTCATGTTCTCCCAGTGTATGTGGATTTTCTCTGGGTCCTGTGGCTTCCTCCCACAGTCCATTAATCATCTATCGCTTTGTCCTCCACTGCAGGGTGGAGTGGGGTCCTGTGCCAAGCTCAGCTGTCATAGGGTGATAGGCGAGGTTCACTCTGGACTGTTCCCCAGTCCATTCAAAACATGCAAGACAGTGATGAGGTAAATGTCCACTGAAACAGTCACTTGATGTAAGATTCGAACCCCTGACCATAGGAACGCCAGTCCATGTCTGAACCATGTGAGCTATTTGTCTTTGCATACTTTTTCACACAATTTGGAAGTCTTTCAATAATAGAACCCATGACTTCAAAAAAAGGTCAGACTGATGAAATATTTAAGAACGTCTGTCCCCAGACATCGGCAACATGGTTGGTGTAGTGGTTAGTGCTCTTGTCTTTGAAACAAGAAGACCTGGGTTCGAGACCCAGTTAGAACAAGGGTCTTTCTGGAGTTTTTCATGTTCTCCCAGTGTATGTGGATTTTCTCTGGGTTCTGTGGCTTCCTCCCACAGTCCGAGAACATGCAATATGGTGATTAGGTTAATTGGTCACTCTAAATTGACCGGCTGAGGTCTGTCAATCTGCTATTGAAACACTTGTGAAGTTGTTACAGTGAATGTGTTGACAGGTTCATTGTCTGTAAAACTCCATGCACAAAGATTCTTGTTCGATGTGGGATTTGAACCCGGATCCTCTAGCTGCAAAGGTAAGAGCACTAACCACTACACCAAGCAGGTTATGCGTCTTCTGGGACAGACGTTCTTAAATATTTCATCAGTCTGACCTTTTTTTGAAGTCATGTGTTCTATTATTGAAAGACTTCCAAATTGTGCCAAAAGTCATGCAAAGACAAATAGCTCACATGGTTCAGACATGGACTGGCGTTCCTATGGTCAGGGGTTCGAATCTTACATCAAGTGACTGTTTCAGTGGACATTTACCTCATCACTGTCCTGCATGTTTTGAATGGACTGGGGAACAGTACAGAGTGAACCCCGCCTGTCACCGTATGACAGCTGAGCTTGGCACAGGAACCCCCACGACCCTCCAGTGGAGGACAAAGCGATAGATGATTAATGGACTGTGGGAGGAAGCCAGAGAACCCAGAGCAAATCCACATACACTGGGAGAACATGAAAAACTGCAGAAAGACCCTTGTTCTAAGTGGGTCTCGAACCCAGGTCTTCTTGTTCTAAAGTCAAGAGCACTAACCACTACACCAACCATGTTGTCCATGTTTGGGGACAGACTTTCTTAAATATTTAATCACTCTTAGCTTTTTTTGAAGTCATGTGTTCTATTATTGAAAGACTTCCAAATTGTGCCAAAAGTCATGCAAAGACAAATAGCTCACATGGTTCAGACATGGACTGGCGTTCCTATGGTCAGGGGTTCGAATCTTACATCAAGTGACTGTTTCAGTGGACATTTACCTCATCACTGTCTTGCATGTTTTGAATGGACTGGGGAACAGTCCAGAGTGAACCTCGCCTATCACCCTATGACAGCTGAGCTTGGCACAGGACCCCACTCCACCCTCCAGTGGAGGACAAAGCGATAGATGATTAATGGACTGTGGGAGGAAGCCAGAGAACCTGGAGAAAAGCCACACACACAGGGGGAGAACATGAAAAACTCCAGAAAGACACTTGTTCCAAATGGGTCTCGAACCCAGGTCTTCTTGTTTCAAAGGCAAGAGCACTAACCACTACACCAAGTGTTTGGCCCATTAAGGAGGACATGTATCCTTAAATACTTCATCAGTCGGAGGTTTTTTTGAAGTCATGTTTGTGCTCATCTGTTATTGAAAGTCGTCCAATGTGAAAGAAGAAGTGTGTGAGGACAAATAGCTCACATGGTTCAGACAAAGACTGGAGTTCCTGAGGTCAGAGGTTCAAATCTTACAGGAAGCAACTTTTTAAGCCCAATATTCAACACAGAGAGTGAATAGGTGTGAGAAAACGTGAGGAAGAGAGTGGACAGTTAGCTCAGCTGGTTAGAGAGCAACCTTTCAGTCCTGACGTTGACAGTTCAATTCCTTTATACGTCAAGGTTTAAGGTTCCACAGCCAAAGTGAAGACTCAAAAACGCCTGGAGCTCCGTCCCAAACCGCAGAAGGGTTCGTGGTGTGGTGGGTTGGTTCGCAACCGCAAGGTTGTACCAGTCCGGCTGTGGCTGGTTCAAATCCAGCATGCTCCGAACACTTGGCCCCGGGGCCAAACTGCGCGCTCTCACTGCCATTGTGGTGGTGGGGGGCTGGGGCTGGGCTGTGCTCCCCCGGCCCCCCGCACAGATAACAGCAGGGGGTTATAACATTTTATTTCACATTTTTGGCCAAAAAAAAACATAAAAAGACAAAAAAAAATGACCGGGGTTCACTCCCTGGACTGTTGACCACACAGTTGGGTCCAGGTGTCCAGTAACTGCTGCTTAAAAATGATGAGCACATGAATGAGACTTCTGTGTGATTAATGTGTTCACATCATTTTTACGTTGTTAACAAGTGAAAACTGTGGACGAGTCAAAGTGACAACATTCAATCAATAAATACACCATTAAATAATGACTCACATGTGTCTCACATTTATTCATTCACATTGGAATTAAATACACAAATGTCTCATTATTAAATGTGTCATTCATTCATTCAAATACCAAATTCATTTGATGTAAAAAACATACCTAACTTCTTCACTATTAAATGAATTATTTCATGGTCCTGTGTTGCAGTAAATCATGAAATAATTCATTAAATAGTCTTTAAGTAATTCTGTAAGTTGTTTTTTTACATCAAATGAATTGAGTATGTGAATGAATTTCTGACACATTTAACAATGAGACATTTCTGTATTTAATTCCAATGTGAAAGAATGAATGTGAGACACATGTGAGTCATTATTTAATGGTGTATTTATTGATTGAATGTTGTCACTTTGACTCGTCCACAGTTTTCACTTGTTAACAGTGTAAAAATGATGTGAACACATTAAACAGAGGCTCTGTTGACAAGTGCTGTTAACGTCCGTGTGAGGGGATGAAATCACAGGTGAAAGAGTGATGGTTTGCTCCAGAAAATGTGCTAAAATGTTGATGAGTGTTTTTAAAGGTGGAAATGATGATGTTGTCAAACGTGTTGTTGAAAACAGAAAGTGTTGCCATTTAAGAATCTGTAAAATCACAAAGCTTGATTTCGTTCTTTAAAAAACAAACAATGTTGTTAGTTTACACAGTTGTCGTGGAAATGTGTCGGGATGCACGATATTATCGTTATGGGCAGATATTGGCTTTGAAAAGTATTATGGGATATGTGCGAGGTCTGTCGATATGACTAATGACTGCACTCTGATATATGATCTTAGAATTATTATTATTACTATAATAACAAAGAAATAATTAAAACTGAATCATTTTTGGTTTGTGGATAAAAAAAATTAATAAATAACATTCCCTGGATTCTTTGTCTTTCTGTAACAAACAGAAAACAACATCATTTGTATGTGAAGTGAAATGAAATGAAAGGTGTGTGTGTTTACATGTGGAGCAGTGACGTGACATTAGCATTAGCATTAGCAGGTGTAATCTGAACACCTGTGATAGGATCCCTCAGGTCGGATGTTAACAGCAGGTGTGAACAGAGCGTCAACAGAACATCTAAGAAATGTGCGGATCATTTTTAAGCAGCAGCTACCACACACCTGTCCCCGCTGCTCCTTGTCCTCCTCCAGCTCCTCCTGGTCCTGGTCCTGGTCCTGGTCCTGGCTCCTGGTCCGGCAGCTCAGCCCTGCTCCAAAAAAACATTACAAAGACTTTAAAGATCCTGAAAACATTTGTAAAATCTCTATATTTAACAGAGGATTCTGATGTATTTAGTGACGACTGTGAATGAAATGACTTGAAAACACATGAACTGTGCCTTTAACGGCAGCTGTTTGCAGGTCTTCAGTCAGAGGACATGATGAGACAAAGCAGTGTCCACTTTAAAGTGTTCAAATGTGCTCACTGCAGTAAATGAGTGAAGAAATGTGATGAAAACACAGGAAAACCTTTTTATTGTCAACTATATATTGATCCATATCAACACAGACACTTTTATTTTGAAATTCTACTAAACCACTGCTCCGCAACAGTTTTTTTTTAACTTAACCTGCCCCCTACTGGCCAGACTAGATACTCATTCTTAAGTTTTAACGGTCTAGTGACATTTTCTGTTGACATACTACATTTGAACATTTTTGACAGTTTATAATCGGACAGTTTACTAAATAATATTCTTTTAGGACATACTATATTAGGACACTTTTAGACTTTTTAACTTTTTGTTGACAAATTATACGAATGACATTTTGGACAGTTGTTGACAGTATGACATAATACAATATAATAATTTGACACTAAGTCAATTTTTTTGAAAACACACGTGTGTTTGCTGCGGATCAGTGACGTCACATTAGCAGCAGCTAACCTGCTACTGGCCGGACTAGATACTCATTCTGAACAGTTTTAATGATATATTGACAGTTTTTGTTGAGGACATTCTTTGACATATGTGGACAATTTATATGTTAACGTTTTTGATGACATACTATACTAGGAAAGTTCATATTTGGACAGTTTTTACGCCATACAATCGCATTGACAACACAAGTGTGTTTGTTGTGGAGCAGTGACGTCACGTTAGCGTTAGCAGTAGCAGGTGTACTCTGAACACCTGTGTTCAGATCGCTCAGGTCAGCTGTGAACAGCAGGTGTGAACAGAGCGTCTAAGAAATGTGTGGCTCATTCAGTGCTCAAGCAGTATTTACCACACGAATGTCCACACGTTTGTCCGCGATGCTTCTCGTCCTCCTGCCGTTTCTGTCTCTGCGTAGAAGAAGCTCCGCCTCCGACAAAGGAAGTGGAACATTCCAAATAGATCGACTCAGAGGGGAGGAGTGGAATGTACCAAGTCCAGTCCTGCCACCTGCTGGACTGGACGTGCTTTTACCCCTCATCTTATAAAACCTGCCTAAATTATCGCTTTTTAGGTCTTTGTCTTAAATTCGAATCACAAACAAATCAGAATTCTGACTTCAATTCTACTGAGATTAAAGTCAGAATATTGAGACTAGTTAGAATTCTGGCCCTTTTTATTCTTTATCCAAAAACAATGTTCACATGTGGCCGTAATCATCTTCCGTACCTTTTTAACACAACATAAAAACGGGTTCTGAGATTAAAGTTAGATTCCTTAATGAATTAATCTCAAATCAAGTAAATAAAGTCCCCATAATCCTGATTTTTAAAATTTGGTCCCCAAGAAAAAAAAGTCTGAATTCTGACTTTACTCTCAAATCCCAAAGAAGTAAAGTCAAATCTTGACTTTTTTGCTTTACAGAGATTAAAGTAAATATTCTGGGAAAAGTTCTGATGTGGCCCTAATCCTCTTTTGTACCTATTTAACACCACAAAATAGTCTGAAAACAACAAACAATGGGGTTTTATAAGGATTAAAGTGAGATTAAAGTCAGACTTCTGAGATTAAAGTTAGATTCCTGAGAAAATCCTAAATTTTGATTTTTTCCCCATAATCTTGATTTTTTTTTTAAACTGAGATTAAATACAGTATTCTGGCATTTTATATTATATTTTAAAGTTCATTTTATATATATATTTTATAGTTTGTTTCCCCAAAAATCTGGCCCTAATTGCGTTTTAACACAACAAAACCATGTTTTATAAGTTTACGTTGACCTTTCGTCAAAAACAAGTGTGAGTTTTTCAATCATCGTCACAAACAAACACATTTTCATCCAAATATAGAAACTTCTTTATTTTTTTCACAATTTCCAGAAGAGAAAGAAAAATATCGTACAATTCCAGTTCCGCGGTTGTGGCTGAGGTTAAATATCTAAATACACTTTTACAGCTGCATCGTCAGTAGAAAAAAATATTCTTTTCTTTTTAAACTACGAGATAGAAAATGTACACATTTTGTCGTCTCGACACAAACGAAGAGTCACACGTTCACGGCGTCACAGCGCTGGCTGTTCACGCTTTAACCCTCTCATAAAAACGTCATGGACGTGAGATTAAAACTGAATTTACTGTGAGAAGGTTAAAAAAAACACAACTGTTTCAAGTAGTGGGATTAAAAAAATGCAAAATGTAAAATAAACTTTTCCCTCGTGAAAATTTATCGAACATCATTTTAATGAATTTATTTCAGGTTGCAACTTTTAACCTTTAAAGTTTATGAATGAACCCTAATGAATGACTGAATTATAAACTGGTGTTGGGATTATAATCCCACCATGTGACGGACGTTTCCTCTGAAGCAGATGATTTTTACACCAAATCATGGAAAAGAACAACAACAACGATGATGAACAAATCACTAACAATTCTTTTTATTATTTTAACTGTAACAATATAAATATAGCTAAATGCATTTTGTAAATTAGCCGTAAATGTACACATCCGTGTTTAGTTTTGTGTGGTGACGCGCCGTCATTTGTTTTAAATCTATAACACGTTAAATATTGGATTGAAGCTTATTCTTTTTTAAATAATACATGTTGTTAATGTGTTTTTATTTGTTGGGACAGTTGAAAAACAATTTCCACACGGTAAAAACGTCTCGTCTAGTGGATGCATTCAAGGAACATAAATAAACAATATTACCAAGACTGATATTTGTCATATATCAATGAATTTATTGACACTTCTCTGAGGACGACAGACTTAAAGGTTTGGTGGAGGAACAGTGCACTTCTTAACCCGACCACAAGAGGGCATCCTCTTCAGTTAAAACTAAACTTTAATTCTTTTACAAATCTTTTACTTTAAAATCCTGTTTGAACGGACGTCTGTGGGATTATTTAGTGCATAGTTTAGAAATCGTTGACTGAGCAACTACAACCTAAAAGTTTCTTATATTTTTAAAAAGATTTATGGAAGAGGATTAGCACCACATGTGGATTTTTTTGGGGAAACAACATTTTTAAAAATGAATAAACCGGTCAGTCTGAGAAAAGTCAGAATTTTGAGCATTTTTTGATTAAAAATTCCGAGATTAAAGTCAAAATTCTTAAACCAGATTTTTTTGAAAATGTTATTTTATTCTGTTTTTCTCCCCCTCAATTATAAATCAAAATTCTTCAAAAAAGTAAGGATTTTGACTGAAATATCAGAATTATTAGAAACAATTCAGATATCTGAGGGGAAAAAAAAGGAATTCTAATCTTTTAGAATCACATGTGGCCTTCAATCCTCTTCC
>NW_025320624.1:0-20285 GCF_019176455.1 Solea senegalensis
GAGGATCGAAGGACACATCTCTTCCTTCGTAGATGCACTGCAGTGCAGCCCTCTACGTGAAGCTGCTGCTCTTTATCTTATAAATAATATGGCGTGTACACATGTTTGTGTAAAATACACCGTAATATGCCACATTTATGGGCCCTCGAGCGCACACAGTGGCTGATTAGCATGCAGCATGTTAAGAGGAGCAGAACGCTCCTAAACAGCATCACCTGATGAGCCCCTCAACCCCCGCATTAGCAATGTTCCCACCATAACCACTTCAGCACAAACTCAATCAGCTCCTGATGCTTAACGCAAACCCAATCACCCCGCGCTAATGCTGTGCCACTTTTGCTTAGGATAATAAATGAGAAATGTCCACAACTGACCTGAAGATGCTGACAACCAGCGCTGAAGCAAGCAGCGAGTGCAGGAGGTGGGGGTTCGCTGGGACGGGGATGGGTTTAGGATGGGGGGATGACTGGGATGAAGGTGTGATGGCGACGCGAGGGGAAAAACAGCAAAGAGAGGGAAGAATGAAGAAAATAGAGGGAGGAAGGAAAAGAGCAATTCTCATGTTGGTGCTTTTAGGAGGACGTGGTGTCTAAAACATGATGGTGATTGCAGTTGCCATGGCACACACACACACCACGGCTCCTGACTCAGTTGAATCCAAATGAGCTCCAAAGATCATCACGTAGCAGGACATTATCACCAGTGACAGTGTTATTCCAGCCTATTGATCTGTTCTCACAATAAACTGATGGCATTTGAATATGCCAATACGCTGATCTCGGGCAAAAGCCTGAATGATTTCGCTTTTAGCCTCTGCAGAAACGGACCCTCGGGGGCCGCAGCACAGCATTCCTGCACATTAACATTCTCTCTGTTCCTGCTTGGGGGTTTTAAGATGTATGTTTTTAATCTGCACTGCTTGAACACGTTATATGTTCCCTTCGCTCTGTGCTGACGTGTCTGTCTCTCTCCTCTCTCCTCTTGTAGGTTTAGCCCGTACGAGTGGTACAACCCGCATCCGTGCAACCCCGACTCAGACGTAGTGGAAAACAATTTTACTCTGCTCAATAGTTTCTGGTTTGGAGTTGGGGCTCTCATGCAGCAAGGTAGTTGCCTCAGCCTGTGGCTGCTGGTGCTCTGTGGAGCTCAAGCTCTCTGTATCCCACTGTCTCTGAGGGGTTGGGGGTTGTTGTTTTTTTTTTACACCAGCGGCAAGAGAGAGGCCTCTGGGCGTCTGCACAGAATTTAGAGTAATTGTGCATATAATATCTTTTTAATTAGATCAACTTAGCTCATATAGGAACGTGGGTACAGTACATGTGGATATGAGGGATTTACATATTCAGTAAAATCAAATTCCCTGAATTTAAAACTGTGGTGTGTACCTTTTATAAATATAATTACATTTCCCTTATCAGCCTATCGGCTCCACACAACTCTCTTTGTCTTTCTCGGTATGGCGATGTTTAGATCTTGTGTTGCTTAGCAACATCCCCGCGCTGTTGTTTTATGTCAAGACAGACAGCGGCAACGGCACCATTGCGTAAATGTTTGCCGTGTGACTGAAAACACACACACAAAAAAAAGTGTCAGCTTAATATAAAAATCTGGTCGTCTTTAGCTCTTTAATTGGATAAATGCTTCTTGTCTCCACCCGCCCCTGCTGTTGTATACACACAAGCCACTATCTCCGTCTGATCTGATAATATTGCTTGACAGAGCCCATTTTCAGATAAAGATGCAGCAGACTTATAACGCTGCATTTTTTACAATACATTTTTAAATCTTGACCTTAACGTTTAGAGCCTTGCATTGTCAAACTCATGCAAGGCTAAAGGGTTAAAGACTTTCCTTTTTAGACAAGGGTTTTTATTGTTTTATTGTTTTTAATTGCGTTGACCTATATTTTAATGAGCCCTGTCTGTAATTCTATATATTTCACTTTGTGATTCCATATCTGTGAAAGGCGATTTACTTAGTTACTGAAAAACTAACATCATCGACAACAAACGTCAAGAAAAGTTACACACTGCAGCTTTAAGATAATGAAAGAGAAAAAATCCCTGGCTGTTTTGACCAGTAGCCGCTCAGATCTCCTATAAATCTGCTCTTGATCACAGCGGTGACAGCACCCATCATCCTCTCCTCTTGCCCTTGGTCCATCAGCGCCCAGAGATCAGTGGGGTTTAGAGTCAGGATGTGAGGTTACCTTGAGTACATGACTCTCTGGCCCAAACTGCTTGTCACTCCTTCACACTTTTATGACGGATCAATATTGAATGTGCTTTATTTGATTTGACTGATTTATGCATCCCGCCCCTTCTTTTTTTTCTTCCTGGTGCCCATTTTAAATAGCACCTCTCTCCCTCTGTGTCTCCTGCATTATTTAAAGCAGCCGCTTGCGACTGAGACAAGATAATTTCTCTTGTTTGAAACCCAACAATCATCTCGTTTCCAGAGCTCTCTCTCGTGAAGTGATCACACCTTGACGCGTGAGGTGAAACCGCCTCGGCCGAAAACTTTTGAGAGAGTTCTCGAGACGAGTTTTTCTTTAAAAGGGAAATGATCTTGTCTTGTTTTGCACACACACACACTCACATGTGAGATCAGAATCATAATGAAGAGGACTGGCTGAGATGAATGCACTGTAACATTTCCTCCTACCGCCTTCCTCGTACCAGGCTCCGAGCTCATGCCCAAGGCGCTTTCGACTCGAATAGTGGGAGGCATTTGGTGGTTCTTCACCCTCATCATCATCTCCTCCTATACTGCTAACCTGGCTGCCTTCCTCACCGTGGAGAGGATGGAGTCACCCATAGACTCAGCCGACGACCTGGCCAAACAAACTAAAATCCTGTACGGCGTGGTGGAGGATGGAGCCTCTATGACCTTCTTCAAGGTAGCTTATACTGCCAGACTGCTTTTTATGACAAGTCCTCCTTTCTCTGCTATTAAAGTTACAGCATATTGCCTGCTGTTTATTTCAGATCACACAACTGTGGTTACATGTGACATCTTTCTTTTTTTACCACTGCAGCAAATGCTGCTTGAGCAGTTACTCTGCTATTAATACGACACAAGAGAGGCTCGTATTTGCGGCGCAGTCAGACAAAGTCGTGTTGTTTTTAATCAAGGAATCAGTCAATAATTATTGCAATTGCAGTCTGATTTCATTCTGCACGCGGCGCGAGTTGTTTTTCCGCTCAAAGGCGTCCCGCTGTGCTTTGGCGTCGGTAACCTCGCTGAGACGGCGGGGCTGTGTATCTCGTCTGATTCCTCATCGCAGCGTTGCTGCTTCTTCTGATTCCAAGTGATGCACTGTCAGAGAGATGACTTGTTTCACGGATGCACCTCAGGAATTCAATTTATTTATTCAAGCCTAACTTTGTTTTGGCAGTTGAACACTTGATCTGCTTGTATTGTCTTAGGATAAACACTTATGGCGTGTTTCCACGAGCACCACCTCGGCACGGCTTGGTTACTTTGCTTTTCCATTAGTGGAAGTACCTGGTCTGGCAAGGTTCCAACTGCAGATCAGTTAAAAAGACTTGAAAATGTGTGTCAATCTCCAACATTTAGGAAAGGAAATGTCTAAAATCTCATCATTTAACAAAGGAGTCTGGTGTATTTAGCGACCGCACTGCTGAAACCGGGCGATCGCGAGCGGCGAGCTGCATCACAACCCGTGCCACTGTATTTCAGACGGAGTCTGTGCTCCGGTCATGCAGGAAGCACTGAACACACCTTTTTAATTAACTGATTCTAATGATTCACTACATCAGAAACAACTGCTTTACAAGTCACTCGTTTGTGTGTGTCGCGTATAAAGCGAAGCGACGGCAGTTTCATGCAGCCGCGCAGTGACGACTCCGCCCACATTGAGGAGGTACTATATTGTAATGGGAAACCAACCGAACCATGTAGAGCCGAGGTGAGGCGAGCCGAGCTGGGACCATGTAGTGGAAACACAAACTATATAGAGATAGTATTCACAGAATGTTGACCACACTGAGCCTCAAAAACTAACTGTGATTTTATTCAACTCCACTCGTGGCCATTAGCATTCCCCTTGCTCCTCCCTATGTCAGCTCATGAATGCATTTGGTGAGGCGGGGGCAGAGACAGAAAGGCCCGCCTCTTTTTCTGCATTCCTGGCTCTCAGTTTGGACCTGTTACTGACCAAACGCTCTAGTTGGATTATTTCCACACACTAGGCCAGAACTAGGTTGTGATTTTTTTTGCAGATATGTTTCCAGTTCTTTACTTTAAAGAATTATTAAATAAAAGATGCCTAAAATGAATCCCTGTTTAAACAGATGACTCAAGGAAACTGCTGCTTTACATATTCAAGAAAATATCAGGTGTTTCTCAAACAGCAGGAAAAGTAGTCATAAAACGTAATTGTATGCATACATTTATAAATTTAGTTATCTTTAAAAAGTGGTGCCCCGATAAAAAAAGTTTAGTCAAGTGACAGCTATTAGAATATATAGAAATGAAACACAAATTAGGTATCAAACTTACAGCAAAGTGTTTTTCTTTCTTTTAAGTCAGTAGCAACTGGACTTGAAGTTACACCTCTCATCCAAGAGGCTTTTTTCATTTCTGTGTTCACATTATTTATATTATAAGTATTAATATACATTCCTTTATTTCTCAAACAATAACTAGAACAAATACTGGAACATCAGAATTTAGACTCGATCGCCGTGTTTATTCTGCCCTCACTTTGCTCCTTTTTTCTGGTGACCTGTAGAAAACAAAAATCTCCACCTATGACAAGATGTGGGAGTTCATGAACAGCAGACGGCAGTCGGTGATGGTGAAGAACGTGGAGGAGGGCATCCAGCGCGTCCTCACCTCGGACTACGCCTTCCTCATGGAGTCCACCACCATCGAGTTTGTCACTCAGCGCAACTGCAACCTCACGCAGGTTGGAGACCTCATAGACTCCAAGGCCTACGGAGTGGGAACGCCTATGGGTAAATAAATTCAAACCTCTGTGTTGTAAATGATTCCACATGAGTCGCAGAGAGGGATAGTATGACACAGGTAGCGGCTCGTGGTGTGGATGATGGATAAGCTCTGAGTATGGGAGGATTGACCTTTATTGATGGGGTCACCGTTATAATGATTCTACGGAGCGAGGTGTAAAAGGTTTAGCTTAATGAAAAGTGAACGGCTGAAGAGGTTGAAATTTATGGATAAGGTTAAAATGTGCCCAAGGATAAAAAAAACAAAAAAAAAAACAGATGCCAGTCAAGCTCTACCCCAGTAAGTGTTTTTTTTTTTTCGAGCTGTACATAATGATTTTTTTCCCAGAATTATTTACAGAAGCAAACGCTCTCAAATACCTTTATTTGCTGTGTTTTACCCGACACTGAGCTCAAGATTACAAGTGTG
Source organism: Solea senegalensis (assembly GCF_019176455.1). Taxonomy (NCBI): domain Eukaryota; kingdom Metazoa; phylum Chordata; class Actinopteri; order Pleuronectiformes; family Soleidae; genus Solea; species Solea senegalensis. The sequence continues at coordinate 5,404 of NW_025320624.1, forward strand.
AGACGGTGTCACAATCACAGAACTAAAATCCAAATGTCAGTTTATGCTGCAGTTGTTCTCCCCATTAAGCACAAGCAAGACAACAAATCCTATGATCCCATGCTGTGCTTCCTAACATCTCCATAACAGGTGTTTTGTTATTGTTTTAGATTGAGTAGAAATTATATAACCCTTATTTAACCTTTTTACACCTAAGCCTCATTATTTGAACCATAAAAGGGCCAGAAAATGTCCTTTTTCCAGAATAGCTTTCAATATCTGGCAGTTATTTACAGTTTACTGCATGTTAAAATGGTGTATTAACAATTTAAAAGGAAGAAAAACAAAAAGCACTGTAGCTGAGCAGTATGAAACTATAACATTTATAGAGCTTTTGTCTCAATGTTCAAAAACAGGCAATAAAATAGAAACTATGTACAGGCGTTTTCCCACTTTTTGCTCTTTCTGACTGCAAAGACGCCGATTTGCCGGCTTCCTGCAACAGCGCGAGTGAAATTACCGTAATAATCACATGCCGGCGCTTGTGCGAACGTGTGGCCTGCGATACGCTCCGTGCTAAAGGGTTAAAACGCTGTGATCCTGTGATGAAGCATGTCGTCTAAAACCATCGAATATCAGAAATGTACATTGTCACAGCAGCAAAGACAGTAAAGGTGATAAATAATAAACATGCATTTCCACATTATGTTAAAGAAAAATGATATCTCAAATTTCTTACAAAACTTTGGTCCCAGAGTTGGGTCAGAGTGAGTCAAATGTGCAGCTCACAACCGTGGCGCTCTCAGAGACCTGAGGCTGAAAGCTGGTGGTGAGAGTCGTCATGACGAGGCCAGGAGGAGAGCACTGCGGCCCGCCGTAATGGCCACATCCATCACCGAGTGATATGAAGCCCATCTAAAATATAGGGGATTAATTCTGGCCATCCACATCTGGCTGCGGCTGCGGCTGATGAGTATGAGGCAGTTATAGATCCGCAGAGATGCCGGTGATTGCCGTGGCCCGCAGCAAAGCTGAGGTGACGCCGTGAAATATGGTCCCACTGTGGCTCCGTAAGTGCACACATACTTACACCGGTGACCTTGAAATGGGCCTGGAAGCATGTATCACTCCCCTTCTTCTTCACTCGCCGCATTTTAAACATAAGACCGGTAAATTCAGCCCAAATCATTTTTGATTCAGCGATAAGTGGTTTGGTATTTCAATGCACGAAGAATGTAATGATCTAACTCATTTCATTCTCCCACCTTTCTGTCCTGTGCTCAGTATTTCAGAAATAAGGCTGATTATAGCTTGTGAAAATGTTTCTTCTGCGATAGAAGAGAAGCTGGAGATAATTAGTGTATTATTTCAAAGTGAGCTCTGTTTTCATGCCAAGGGAATCCTTTCTTTTCTCAGACGGTGGCTTTCTCCTCCTCCTCCTCATCGTCCTCCTTCCAAAACCTTATGAAGACCTCAGTCTGGACGTCAGCCTTTAGGCAATAACTTTTTCCCCCAGCTGAGCACTGTTAAGCAGCTCGTTCCCTGCAGGGCTGTTACAGCAATAAACCAGAGCAGGCCGTAAAATAAGTCTTCACCATTTAGCACTTGTCTGTTTCCACGCGTCCTCTTCCCAGAACGCAAACGCGGTCGACTTAAGCTGTGATCACATGAACACTCGGAGCCTGACAGAGCGGGAGTGATGGATGTCCTGCGGTGTTGAACAGCTGTCAGGTATAAGTGTGTTGTGCATGCACAGTGCGTCGAGCGCGGGGATCCTCCGTTCGCCCGGGCCTCACTCTCAACACCGTCCTCTCGGAGGAGCCGTCCTATTAGCATTTACCCAAGGCCTCCTTTGTTAGGCCATCATTAATCATCTGAAATATGAGGGGAGTCTGAATCAGGGGAGTCGGATGTTTAATCTCTCGTCTTCAAATGAATCCTCGTGCTCGTGCTTATGTACGATATGTAGAACATGTATTCAGAGCACTACATGTCTACTGTACGTGCACAAAATGCATCGATGAACCTGTGCTTTTGAGTCGGGGTGGGATATTTTTACACGGTTGATAAAAGTAGCAGTTGCCTATTTTGAGAGGCTCTGTTCTGCTCATTTTACTTTATTTTCTTGCCGATAGTAGGCAGAATTACAAAATACTTTATTTCCTACGTAAAGTGATTGTATTTCATTTTATAATTAACAGGAATAAAACACATTCTCTCGTACATATTATGTACCGCTGTCCCATCCCATGTATCATATCATTTTGGTTTAAAGGCACTTTGGCACGTCACATATTGCCGACACTGGTAATCTTGCGCGTCAGCGTCCTGTAGTATCTGACTTCACCATCGGGTGGCGGTACAAGTCTGGACGCAGGGAATGAGACGCATTCCCACCAAAGAAGAAGAAAACGATACTACGGCTCCCTCAGACACGTGTGGACAGGAGAGTCGGGGTGTCAGCCGGGTCGAGGCTCGGACAACTGTCCTTGGCGACTACTTCTTCTCGTGTTTTTTTCTGCTTGGTGAGCGGGGCTACGCACACCCAACGCACTCTTTGTGCGCGGTTCCAAAATCCACTCTGTGTGTGGAAGTATACCAGGGCCTTTAAGGAGCAAAAGAAAATGGCAGTAACCAATACCTGAATCAGTACCCAAGTATCATGATTCACTCAAATCACGACCAAAGCATTCTGCTGCTGCACGTGTGTGTTCAAGTGTTTGTTTACAAAAACACATGTAGTTCAAAAATCAGCGGCATCGCATGTATTTTTCAGTTTCCTTTTTGTCAGTCTAAATGCACACAGAGAGTCTGGAATGAAAGAACAATGGATGACAATGAATAAATGATGTATGAGACACAGACGAAGAGAGAGAGAGAGAGAGAGAATCAACTCGAGCAGCTGACGGGCAAAAGTGACCCAGTGTAGCAGACGAAAGTGACGCTACCTGCAACCTGAGGCCAGGTTCACTTCGTTTCAGTGACAGACCGAACACGAAATGTTCCCGTGTTTGTGATGCAAATGTCAAAACACTGTCACACATCTTTTTGGAGTCGCTCTGAATAAACACACGTGCATAAAAATGACTTAAATGGAAATGGAAATGTGCAACCAGGCTTCATTACGTCTAATTTCTGTTATTGCATAAATACACTAACAAGCTTTTTTTAAGGCAGTGATATAAATGAAACATGAATGCTCACAGTAAGTATTAATCTCTTCTGGCCTGGTTTGAGCGGAGTGCGTGTGCTCGCGCTTTGATCGGATGGTGTGCTGTGACACACTCGCTGTGGAAAAGGGAAACCGACTCGACCCCACTCGGGTTCTCTGCAGCGATTACTCCTCCTTTGATCAGGGCGGCAGCTGCGGTGTTCTAATGCCTTGTCGCTAAACTCTGGCGCCTCCTCACCGTCTATGGATTTGGGTTCTTTTTTACTCGACATGACACAAACGTGCACAAAAAACACGCCGATAGAGAAAAACCCTATCGCTGATATACACATATAATCCCAAACACACATGCCACCCGTGTAATGCACACCCCACTGGGCTGCCCCTGTTTTTAGCCTGGGCTCATGAAAGTGAGTGCAAACAGCAGCTAATTCGTCAGAGTCAACAGCAGCTCGGCTGCACAAAGCCACGTCTCTGTTGCCAACTCCCCGTGTGTTATAATTCAGACACAGTGGAGAGGAGTGAGAGAATTTGACAATCACTCTGTGAATGTAGGGATTAGAGGGATTTGAAGGAGGACTTACAACAAAAAAATACTCCCTCTAAGCAGCCAGCAGTAACACGACATGATACATAATATGTTTCATATACCCACATATATACTGTATATATGTATACATATATATATATATATATATATGTATACATATGTGATAATGGCATAGTATCTTCTTTTTTATCTCTGCTCACAAGTCTAACACAGTTGCTGTTGTCCCCGCAGGCTCTCCATACAGAGACAAGATCACAATAGCCATTCTGCAGCTGCAGGAGGAAGGGAAGCTGCACATGATGAAGGAGAAGTGGTGGAGAGGGAACGGCTGTCCTGAAGAGGAGAGCAAAGAGGCCAGCGCGCTCGGGGTGCAGAATATCGGCGGGATCTTCATCGTGCTGGCCGCAGGACTGGTGCTGTCGGTGTTCGTGGCCGTCGGGGAGGTTCTTTACAAGTCCAAACAGAACGCGCAGCTGGAGAAGGTACTGGAGTGCTTCTTGGTGCATTAAGATGTGTCTTGAAGGGACAACAAACAAAACAAACAAACAAAATATACAGGTTTTTTTTACTCATTTTCAGGAGATAAATGTGTCATGTGATCATCAAACGGCCAGTCTCTTCCTTCAAACAAAATAAAAGCCCTTCAATCGGTGTCTGTAGATAATAACGAAAAAACCATCGTCTTTTTCTGACATTATTTATTTTAAGGTGGGAAATGAAAACACAACACAATACGAGAGCTGCGATTAATCATGTATTTGTACGTATGCCAGTAAATGCCAGCTATTTCTGATGAGAGATAAGTGGGGTTTGCGTTCATTATGGTTTCAATTTCAAGTTACAGTGTGTAAAACATTTATTGGTGAAGTTACAGTGCTTAACTTACGTGTATTAGTCCACCACCCAAAGGCACGGCCGCCCTAAATTAGCTCTTTAACAGAGATTCTATTTTTCATGCTAGAATATAATCATTATTGTTATCCATGATGTTTCAAATGTACTGTTTGACGAAAAAAAAACTGAAAGAAACAGTGAAGCGCGTTGTTTTTTTCTTGATTAAGCTGCAGCGCCGCGGAGTGCTGCTGGAACCTTGTTCTAACATCTGCAGAACTTTACTCCCCTTTGACGCGTGGGGCGCACGTGCGAGTGTCGCTTTAAACAAATTCAAAACCATGCAAACACCTTTCATCATCGGATTTGTGAGAAAGGAAAACATGTCGTGCAGCTCCTGTGCTCCTGCCTCTGGTTGTTTTTTTTCCCCCCCTCTTTTCTTTCATAAGAGAACTTGGAGTGCTCCCATGATTCACCACAGCGTGTGCACCGTGTGTGCCGTCTAGTGCGTTCTAACCTGTGCAGTGATGATGACAATGATGATGATGATGTTTCCAGGTAATTGTGGGGACTGTGTTTGATGGCATATTTGAATTATTTACGTCTACAAAATTACAGCTCGGCGGCATGTTACTTTATCACCGCCCGTAATTAATTTCTCTTTTTTTTTTTTTTTACGGGCTGCATATGTTTCGGGGCACATCATAGATATCATTAATCAAGAGCCACAGGACTGGGTCACAGCATTCAGATCATTTGCAAATGCCACTGTCTCCAGGCTACGGAGGTGCTGGTAATTTACATGCCGACAACAAGGCTCTCCTCTATTTTCTTGCTCTGCGATCTTTCTCCAAACCCAGCTTTTTTTAACCCCTCAAACAAAGGTTGTTTGCCATCTTTTTTTGCAATCAGTCTAACTGGTTGGTTTTTAAGCGCCTCTACTTCATTATCACTTATATATCCCATTCATACGCCGGACAAATATATGTAAAAACAAACAAAAATACCTGGTGCATAAGCCACCCACAGATATCCATTTGACACACCTACACAAAGAGGAAAAGAACCACTTCATACTTTAATGCTCTCTCTCTCTCCTCCTTTCTATCTCCTCTCCTCCTCCTCCTCCTCCTACAAGCTCTTCTGAATTTGAATTAGATTTTGCATAATCAGTAAGTGAATGCATGGGAATTGGTCTTGGCAACACTGTTGCACAAGCATATTGGCATTTTATGGGATTTCACACCGTATACATAATGCAGCGACGACAGAAGAGAGGCTCAGAGTGCAGGAGTTATGCAAGCCGTGTTCGTTTGAGTGGGTGATTGATGTTTTATAAGAAGGTAACCAGTATTTTGGGATGTTTTGTCCTTTGTTTGGCATCTTTTTACACATTTTCTCGACGGTTTTGATTGGGATTTATTTCTTGACAGGATTCTGTTGTGCGGCAGTAACGCTAAAAAGAGAGGATTCTGGGGCACCATCAGATTTCCCTGTGTTGGTCTGCGTTGCAAAATAAAATGTATAGATTTGGTCATTCAAGAGGTCTGACCTTGTGTTGATGACACACACTCACTCACTCACACACAGGTGTGTGTAATTGTAATTACTCTGGCTGATTAGAAATGGGCGGGGCCTTTGTTGGGCATTTCGGTACAGCGACCAATAAGAGCGGTGACGGGTTCAACAATCTGTCCCGCCCACACAGGTGCTACACAATTAACCAGAGAGTGGAGCTGTCACTCAAAGCCGACTTCTCCACACCCACAAAAACCAGAGAAGATGTGTAATCAGAAAACACCTGTGTGGGCGGACCTTTTCTTTTTCACAGCGGACATTTTGAGACGCCGATAATAGCGTTCACCCGGAAACTGAGGCTTTCATTAGATTTGTTTTAGAGCTGAAACAATTACTCAATTCATCGATTGTTAACTAAGTTAGGTTAACTATTTTGATAATCGATTCATCGGTTTGAAGCTTTTTTTTTATGATTAAAAAAAGATATTTGAGAACATCATTATTTCCAGGTTTTTTTATGTTTTCTTAAATTTAATGGACCAAACGATCACTCGATTAATCGTGAAAAAAAATGACAGATTCATCGATTATGAAAAGAATCGTTAGTTTCAGCTCTAATTTGTTTTCCTACTGTGACTGTGTCAAAATGACTGCCATGAAAAGGGCCCATAGATGTACAGAGGATTTAACCCTAACTTGCAGTATACCACGATATTAATGGGATATTTCAACAAGTTTGCACACATGAATAAACTTTCTCATCCCAAGGAGGGAAAACATAGCCTTTAAAACAGTTATATGGTGTCTTTTTTGGTTTTAAAAGACCTTCTGACGTTCAAAAACCTGTTCAGACTGAGTTTTAATGCCATTTTCTTTACAAAAACGGTGCATTAGGGCTTTTAAAGACCAGACTGGCAAATGCTCTTACTGTATTAGCCTATTTAAAGAACAACAGCATTATCAAGCAACATTAAAGAGTGTTTTTTTAAGCATTAATGCCACCATTAAGTGTAACCTCCGTTTACCTATTCCATGGACACTGAGGTGACCTGAGGAGCACATGCTGTATAAAAGACAATTATTTTGCTTGTAATATTTTGAGCATTACAAAAACTGCAATAAAAAAATATATATTATAAGCAATGTACACACTTTTTACCATACTGGCAACTCATCTTATGTCTTGCTAATATTCTGTACTCACCATTTTATACACAGTCTGTCTAAAAAGTGACAATATCTGCTGTGAAGTTGCACAGGTCTGAGTAATGTGGCAGCGATTACGGTGCCAGCAATAACTCCCCCTCTCTCTCTCTCTCTCTCCCCGTTTCCCCTCCACAGCGATCGTTCTGCAGCGCCATGATGGACGAGCTGCGCGTCTCTCTGAAGTGCCAACGCCGCCTCAAACAGAAGCCTCAGCCGCCCGTCATTGTAAAGACTGAGGAGGTCATTAACATGCACACGTTCAACGACAGGAGACTCCCGGGGAAGGAAACCATGGCATGAGGACTGACGCGTACCCCCCAAAAACCACAAGGAAAAAAATACACGGAGGGGAGACTTAACGCTGACTCAACCACTAACTGACGTTAGCAGTCCAAACAGGATTCCTTTTCTTATGTAGACAGATGTTTCCTGTGGAAATATAAATAGCCGAGCAGTGTCACCTCACTGCGACGTTCAGGGGAATTTGGACTTTGGTTGGGGTTGTGGTTTGTTGCCGATGACGACGTGTGTAAATTGAAATGATCCGTGTTGGTGTTCGGGATGAAACATGAGTCTGGTCCACACTAGACGTGGATTTAAACACACATATAACACATGTACGCACACAGACGCTCATGTGACACATGTTCAGACAAGGAAACTCTATTGTGACAGTAACACCAGATGTAGTTTTTTCTGTTGATGTCAACGCCCTTTGTCTTACCTCCGTGTGTGTGTGTGTGTGTGTGTGTGTGTGAGAGAGAGACCCCCGTGTGTCCCACCCTGCAGTGGCTTGAGTTTCTTGCAAATGATTTGATTAAAAAAAACACTAATCTCCCACCAACAAAAGGGAAGCGGCAGACTGATCCAAGTGGTTTCCTATATGACCTGATGATGTATGTAAAAGTGATATTTAGTTTGGGATCATCTGCGCTGAACCTTGTCGACCCCGTGCCATCGTTTTTCTTCTGTAACGCCTTTTCTCGTGCCAAAGTTCTGCCATTTGTATAAGAACTTCCTGTCCTGTCCTGTCATGTCCTGTCACGCCTCTTTCTGTTCGAAGCCTCTACAGTACGACCCTCAACGTTTTACTGCCCTCGCTCCTTCTTCACCTTTTGTCCTCACGTGCCACGCCGTCTGCGGTTTTCACTCTGTATCAAAAGTTGTTGTTTAAAATGCAGTATTTCTACAAAAATGTTTGTTTTTGTACAAGAACAAGAAGTTTTGTAGTACTTTGTATCATGGTAGCCCCTCCTCCTGCCTGTGGATAAAAATATGTAGCAGATACCAACTCAAGCCGTCAAACCCTTAACACCTGGTGGCTGTAACTCAAACTCTGCTGTTTAAGGTTCATCACGCTCTCTTTTTCTCATCATGCAAAACAAAGAGCAAGAAAAGTCTTGTTTTCTGTCACTTTCCCTGTGGGGCCTGCTGTACATAATGTCTGGAGACAATGTGGTGGATTTTGGTATGTACAAAAAAACTGGAAGTAAAAAAAAAAAAAAAGAAAAAGGGGTGAGTCATTGTAGGAATCACGACCCGGCAGCAAAGTCCTTCTGACATGTGTGGTTCGCCAACACTCGCTGTGATGAGTCACCTTGAAAGACATAATAAAATATCCGACTGTTGCCTGGATTCAACTCAGATACCAGGCAACGCTGTTTGCCTCTCATTTGGCTCACACTAAGTTTTTACGTATTTAAATAATTATACTGTATAGTGCAATATAACCTTCGCAGTATGTCGGTATATATCTGTTATAAACTCATTTTTGGAAGGAGTCTAGAAATGACATTGTATTTTTTTCTCCATTTAGTGTAGATTTTCTGGGATTTGTGCTCACTCTGCTCACACTTGATGATGACGATCGCGTGATTTGATGGATGGTTTGGCTCGAGTTTGGCTGCTAAACTGACCTTTTGACAACTATTACTTGAAATCAAACGCAGCTGATGTGGCTAATAAACTACAGATTTAAAGGAATACTTCACCGATTTGCATTTACCTTTGTATTGCTAGAATAGGGGTAGTATTTTTGAAAAATTGTGCTTCCCGACCTCAGTTTCCCCTGAGTCGAGAAATATATTTGTCACGTGGCCACCAGTGACACTTGGTCCTGTTAGCGTAGCTGTTAGCAAAGATGGCGGACACCGTTTACATTCTGGGACTGAGGTCCTGTCGGAAACTGAGGTTGAGCAGCACAATTTTTCAAAAAATGCCACCCCTGTTCTAGTAATACAAAGCTAAATGCACATCGGGGGTCAGGGTCACACCGTTATTGTTGCCCTCACAGAATGATCTGGAGGGCGAGGACTTGATGGCGGCTCACGGGCGGAACAGATCACTGATCCACTGATTGTCTCCAAACATGTCTTGTCTCCATCGCGTGACAGACTCACACGTGTCCCACCTGTTCGCCTGTTGTCTGTTAAACTCTTGTTCCATGTTGTGAAATGACAAGCAGACTCGGTACAGGCCTCTCCGTCACTGAACACCCTCCCTCCCGTTTGCCCATTTAATCATTTCAAGGACTAATTACAAAAAAATAAAAAATAAATAAAAACACACACACACACATTGGCCAAACCCTAGTGATGACATCTCTGCTGTTTATGAATCTGATCCGAGCTAATGATTTCCTCACCACAACCATTTATTCTAGGCGTTATGACGAACTGACAGGGACGATGTTACGACAGGAACTCGTTGGCTCTGGACCAGCATTGCTTGTCATTTTCCACCTACTGGCCTGAGCTGAACTGATGGAATAATTGCAAACATTTAAGTAGAAGTGACTACAAAGGCTTTGCTGTCCTGTCAAAAAAGAAAAAAAAATTAAAAAAATGATGATGACCTGATAGGATTTGACATTGATGCAAGGTTTTACAAATAATGTCATTAAAAAAAAGTCATAATTGTAGTTTTGCCTTATGTTCTTTACACAGAATCGCCTTCTTATTTATTTATTTTTTTAAGGAATGAGCAGCAGGCAGAAGACAGGATGTCTCCTGGTATCTCATTTAAGAGTGCATCAATACCATCAAGCATAATGGCGAGCGTTATGTCCTGCGGTGTTTTGAAATGTCAAGCTCCTCCTATTGATTTAGTGCCCAAAGACTCGTTTTGTATTATCTAAATGAATACATTAGGTAATTGCTGGATTGCTAATCAAATAAGGATCGTAAGCATGTTTCAGCAGCCGTTTTTTAAGTGATTCGCTCGATGGGCTGTTGGATCACAGAAAACGATGATGATGTAATGCCAATTCACAATAGTTCACAGGAGACCAAGGAAAATGAGAGGAGAGTGTCCTCGTCCCTTCTGACGCTCGGATATTTCGACCGCAGCTCCGTTTCTGACAAGGTCTTTTTCTTCCTCTCTTCCTGAGAGTCTGAGAGTAATGACGAGAGCGGTTTGTGCAGGCCAACCTCTGCCGCCACAACATAAATGGCCAACCTGTCTGCCCTCCAGATTGACAGGGAATGTCAGCGCATGTGTCGGCGTGTTCTGGGGGGACAGTTTAGTCTGTCACACTTATTTCCATCATATTAAGTCGTCTTCCCTCTTTCTCCGAATCCGTCGTCGGGGAAGGTATCCTTGGATAACACCTTGTTCATTGGGCAATCAATGGCTGGCAATGCGTTTTGGACCAAGAATTGCTCTCTGAATGTGACTTTGGTTCGTCAGACAGATTTGATAGGCTAATAGAAGCTGCCAAGAGAAGGTTTTGTGAAGGAGGAAATGGATTCCACTGCTCATTTCCCAATGACTTTAATAATTCAGGACGCCACAGTAAGAATCATGGAAGCCCACTTTGAATTCTCTTCATGGAACAATCATGTGCACTTGTAAAATTATGACCTACGCTGTTATTGGGCAATGTATTATATTATATCCCATAAAATCTTGTGGTGTTTAAATAATTGCGTTTTTTATATTAACCCTTTAACGCCTAAGCCTCAAAATGTCAGGTTTTTTTGGATTATTGCAGCCATAAAAGGGCCAATGAAAATGTCCTGTGAGTAAGTGCTTTGGCCCATTTATTCCAGAACACTTAGAACTTGACTGCATGTTAAAAGAGTGTTTCAAGTCAAAATAAACAAAAAAAGGCAATCTTCATTTAGATCAAAACACGGTAGTTGCACATGAAGAATGAAGGGATTTTGACATTTAAACTGTATAAATCATATTTCCAATGTTTGAGTGAGTTGAGTGTATGAGTGTTTGCGCGAAAAAAGGCCAACAAAATGGAAACGATGTACCTCAGCAGTGGTTTTATCACCCAAAAGCACCGTCTTACATGATTAAGGTTAGTGTTCACAGTGTGTGGCCACCGCACATTGGCTTCGAAGTGCAAGTTCTAATTTTTCCAGCAGCACAAAGCGTTGCATAGTTACACTAATGTAAAGAGTGCTTGCCCAAACATATCCAGCTGATGATACGCACAGTGTTTAAGGTTTAATTCTGTGCAAGAAGTGTTTAACTTTACTGATGAACCACAAGAACAAATATTCCCATATAACCATTGAATCCAGTGGGTTTTTGTGCGCCATGCTCGTGGTAATGTTTGTCCATCCACGCTGAAATATCTGTGGAGAAGCCTTAACTTGCCCTCTGGACACGTCTCAACTCTTTTATATGGAATGCAGTCACTTTGATAGCAGGTCATTTTTCTATCATTTACCTCACAAAGAAACAAAGGTTAAACATGACATGTTTACACTTGTCAGCATTCAGCTCAAAATCTTGAAAAGTCACAGATAGAACAATATCATTTTGTGTGTATATATATATATATATAGAGAGAGAGAGAGAGACCGAGAACAACTTAAGACAGCACATGCTGCACATGCAAATGACTGCGACTATAAAGACTCATCCTCGCGCGTGTCAGCTCATCTCAAATCTCAAATTGCAGACAATCTTCTTCTTCTTCTTCTTTTTTAATTAGTTGTGTTAAATATAATACGTCACATGTTGCTGACGCTACTTAATCACAGTCCCACAGGCGTGGTATGGTATGGGTCTGCGTGAATGACTCCACCGTTTGTCGCCACGTGGCTCGTATCGTCAAAGGCCGCAGACGGCCACTCCTCAGCCGCGGAACGTTTCAGGTCTCCTCTCTGTGAAGTTTCGCCGTGTATAATGTGGAATCCCGGGGAAGTGCAAGAAGACGGGAATTGCAGGAGCAAGTGATGATTTGATACGCATGAGGATCTTGGCCAGCAGAAGCATGTGTCTGCTCGCAGATAGCACAGAGAGGAGGAGGAGGTGGTGGTGGTGGTGGTGGTGGGGGGTTGGGGTATTTGAGGAGCGTCTGGGCCCACACAAAGGAATCTAATTGTTTTACTGGAGCTAAGTGCATTATCTGTGTGAGTGAGTCTCATTTGCATTTTGAGTCACAACCATTTGCCACCTGTATGAGGGTTCCTCGTGTACATGGTCACGCACGTGCGCCTGGGGGAGGACGGCAGTGACGGCGAACCCTGTTTTGGCTGTAAATGACTTTCAATTTGACGAGGTGATCTCTTGTGTTGTACAGCAATTCATTTTTGGTTGTTTTCTCTCTCTCTGCTGTTTTTTTTCTCTTTTTTTTTTTGCCGTGGCAGATGTGTTGTGGTGGGTGGCAGCTGCAGAATGGAGGAGCACAGCTTGCTAAGTGATTCACCCTGCTCCTGGCGTCTCCGTTACCCCACGAGTCTTTTCACTGACAATGTTTTCATTTCTATTTGCTTTATGTGTAACGAGGACGGTTGTTGGCTTGATGCTTTGACAGCTCTGTCAGAGAAAAATAAAAATGACAGTGCCGGTTGTCTCTTCATGCAGAAGAGGCTATTTAATTTTCATGACCTTTACAACACTTGTTAGAAAAGTTGGCGTTTTTTCATGATGAATATGCTGACGCTGCGCGGTCTGATCAATTCCCCCCGATTCGTACTTCAGCTCTGATGATATACACAGTGTCGAGTGTAGTAGAACTAGTTACATCTGCTGAAGAGGGAACCGCTGTTTTGTTCACTCCTGTCAAATAGCACTCTCGTTCCCCCACCAAAATACCCCATTAAGTTTCTCTCAAACAAATGTACTATTTCTCTCTCTCTCTCTCTGTCTCTCTGCCTTTGCCTCATTCATACTGTTGATTCCACCTCAGGAGAAATACATCAGGCATAAGGCCCTTTTCTTTCATCAAGGCAGCAGCTTTAAAGTAATTTACCCCTCTCTCATAGGGAGCCAAATGGAGATGAGTAGATGTCGATCTTCTCCTCTCTTTGTCTGTCCCCTTTGATCTCTTTCAACGTGAATTCTCAATGCACAGAAAGTAAATTGGATTTTTCTCCTCCTTGTCTTTCTCTGGAGCATGGTTGATCATACAAAATTGACCAGAAATGACTCCTAATGACCCCTATGTTTTACTCACAAAAAAGAAAAGAAAGAAAAAAACATCAAAACACACTCCTGGCCCATCATTACTGATAGTGCATTTTAATGAAGGATGAATAATTCAAGGTTGCACTTGGATGTAATGGCCCGGCGTACTGACGGTGTGAACATCTTCATGGAGGCGCGACCAAGTCTCGACGCTTTTGTGGACAAGGAGGTTTTCTTGTGAGAGACGCAAAGGCTTTCGGTTGTGTCTTGTTGTCTGTCGCATTAGCAGACAGCAGTTGTGATTTATCTTGTATTCTCTCTCTCTCTCACTGGAAAGGTTAAGGCATACAGCCTGGAGGCGATACTACAAAGGTCAACACGAGGAATAGGACAGAGGAGAAATGTACTCCCTCTCATATCCTCTCTCTGTGTACTGTCTTTATCCTGTCCTCTTTCCAGCAAGCGCTATTTATCCTGTATCCTCCCCCGTCTTCTTCTTCTTAGTGCCACTGCCCCGCGATATACCTCCTCTCTTATATCACAAGACGTGGGGACAAAAGTGCTGATTTGCTGGCGTCATAAACTAAGTTATGACTATTTCAGGTGATTTTGGACGACATACTATACTATGACTTTTTTGTCTCATTTTGGACGACATACTATACTATGACTTTTTTTGTCACATTATGTACGACATACTATACTATAACTTTTTTGACTGATTTTGGACGACATACTGTACTATGACTTTTTTGTCTCATTTTGAAGGACATACTATACTAGGACTTTTTTTGTCACATCATGTACGACATACTATACGAAAACTTTTTTGACCGATTTTGGACGACATACTATACTATGACTTTTGTCACCAATTTTGGACAACCTACTATACTATGATATTTTATCACGTTTTGGACAACATACTATACTATGACTTTTTTGACTGATTTTGGAAGACATACTATACTATGACTTTTTTGACTGATTTTGGACAACATACTATACTATGACATTTTTGTCTCATTTTGGACGACATACTATACTATGACGTTTTTGTTGATTTTGGACAACATACTATAGTATGACTTTTTTGAGTTATTTTGGACGACATACTATACTATGACGTTTTTTCTCATTCTAGATGACATACTATACTATGACATTTTTTAGTTATTTTGGACAGCATACTATACTATGACATTTTTGTCTTATTTTAGAAGACATACTATACTATGACATTTTGTCTCATTTTGG